>NC_044066.1:2002500-2190000 GCF_902167405.1 Gadus morhua
GCTCAAACTCAGGCGGCCACGCGAACAATCGACCAAATCTTTTTTTGGTGCGAACGCAGCATAACAACATCTCTGGAGATTCAAGAGTGAAATGACAGCGCAGTATTTTGAGCACCAAAAGCTACCACCTCTTCTGTCAGCCAATCAGGAACTGTGGAATCAAACTCACTTCCGTTTCAGTCAAACTCTCTCACACACTACTATATTCTCTTGCATAAACAACTATACTCTCTCACATACACTACTATACTCTCTCACATACACTACTATACTCTCTCACATACCAGCTATACTCTCTCACATACACTACTATACTCTCTCACATACACTACTATACTCCCTCACATCCACTACTATACTCTCCCACATCACATGCACTACTATACTCTCTCACATACACTACTTTTTTCTCTCACATACACTACTTTTTTCTCTCACATACACTATTATACTCTCTCACATACACGACTATACATTGTCATACATACATGTACAATTAGTATAATAGTGTGTGTGTGTGTGTGTGTGTGTATGAGTATAGTGGTGTATTTGCGAGATTATAATAGTGTGTGTAAAAAAAAATAGTGTGTGTTTTGTCCCAGGCGCCCCTTCATATGTCTGTGTGTGCTGACCATATCATGCAGCATGTGTGCGAGACTAGTTGATACTTGTTTCATCTACACAGTACCAACCGGTCCTCATTCTTCTGCAGGAACATCTCTTCGGTGCTCCCATTGAGCCCAAACACCGACATGAAGATATTGGTGTCAGTCCCAGCGTTCTGCACATCCCCAGTCAGCACCACCACCTCGTAGATGATCTTGAAGAAGAAATGTGTCAATAGAAATGAGAGATTTGTCCCTTTACCACACTAGTCAAGCCCTATTCCTGAACTCCTGCATGTTCCCTCTCACTTAGAGGTAATTAGAACAGTTGTGCAGAGTCAATTACAGTTATAAACAACAATGGCAGGCTAGTGTAGTGGTTAAAAGGTTTCCAACTGGTTTGGAACATCATGTCCAGTCTACCTGTAGGCTGATCTAGCATATTTTAGATGCAGTGTAGTGTCTACAAATTGTATATTGTTGGGATTTATTTTGTCACTCATCCTCCCTTCATTCAATACCTTCCGAGTGATGGAGATGGTCTCGGCGTCCAACATGTTGAACACTCTGGAGGTCAGCCCGTCTCCTCGATCCTTGGCCAGCCAACACTTGCAGGCAAACTCGTATTTGAGGCCCCTGGTGGGCGCAGAGATGGCCAGTTCATCCACCAGCCAGCAGCTCTCAGGAGTGGCTCCGTCATGGCCCAGCTGGGGGGGAAACACACAGTCAAAGTCATTGTAACAAGTAGAAAAGACCCTACCCCAAGTACCTTAAGTCAAGCGACAGTGTGCAGTGGATGTATGTAGCAAAGAATATGATAAAATAGACACTTTCCCTACCTGGAATGTGACTTTCAGTTCAATCCAGTGTGGTTGGTACATATATTTGAGTGTATTTACAAACTATTCTATATTGTATAAATTGGGTATTTCTATGTTAGCTACAGGGGAAGCTGGATGCCTAATGTCTGCACGTCCGATAGTCATTTACCATATTTCTTTACCATATCCCTAACCCCTTGAACTTCTGATAAATTCCCTGTACGTTGCTTTGGGAAAAGGCATCTCTTAAAGTCCTCCTGGATATTCATTATGACCGCTCTAAAAATGCTAGCCCTTCTGTTCCTCCACACTCCTCACCTCCACCTTCTTGATCTCTCCCACGTCCGCCCCGTGGCACACAGAGCTTTCCAGGGAGCCCTCCTCGAAGCTGGTCCTGCCGTTGGTCATGTCCAGCCACATGCGGTCCGTCTTGTGCTGGCCGGCCCCCACCACGATGACGTAGGCCCGGCTGGAGGTGCTGCTGTCCTCAGCCAGGCCCGTGGAGACGCTGATGTGGTACGGGATGACTGGAGAGCACAGAGCTCATGTCAGTGGCGACGAGGGGGGGCACTTTAAGCACAGTAACACTAACAACAACAACAATCACTTTTTATGAATATTGTCGTAGTCGTAGAAGTAGTTGTGATTCGTAGTTGTGGTTGTTGTAGTATTAATGGTGACATAATAATGATGGTGTATGATATTTATTTATTATGAGTGAGTATTAAAATGGTTTTAAAGTTTTGTTTTTGTGTGTTAATCTTTCCCTTTGTAAAATGTGTTGTCAAGTGTGTATAGTGCTCCAGTAAAAACACCATAAGAAAATTGCTCTACTAGTGTTCTTACTGGGCAGCTCCTCCACAATCTCCTCCTTCTTCTTCTTGTTTTTCTTGTTCATGTTGCTGTCCACATCCTTTAGAGCTGGCGGCAGGTTCTTCTTCTTACTGTTCTCAGTCTCCCTGACGCCCTCGTAGCCCTGCAGAGACCACAGGTACACCACACATACCAGGATATGCATGTATTGCATGTTATGTTGCATTACCTGACAACGACACAAACATACATGAAGGCACAAACACAGACACACACACCCACACACATACACACAGACACACACAGACACAGACGTCTGTCTATGTCTGTGTGTGTTGAGTCTCTGGATCCTATTTAAGATCTTGTCATTAGATTTGTCCGAGCTAAAACCTTTCACTTCAACCACAGTGAAATTGTATTTGAGGAAAAGTTTCATGATCATGAAAACAAATATGAAGAATTGTATTTAATTAGAGTAGTCAAATTGCACACACACACACACACACACACACACACACACACACACACACACACACACACACACACACACACACACACACACACACACACACACACACTCACACACACACACACACACACACACACACACACACACACACACACACACACACACACACAATCACACACAAACACACACTTTGGCTGTACCATGACATGAAAGAACCTGCAGATGCGTTTGTCCTCCTTCTTCTTGGAGAGCCAGCGCTCACACTGGAACAGGAACACCTCCTCCGTATCTAGGTCCACCACCTCCACCTGATCCAGGTACCACTCAGGGCTTAGCAGACTGTTGTCATGGCGAATCTTAATCTTGAACACTTGTCCAAGGTCCACGGCCTCCATGGTGAATGTATCCACCTAATGACAGGTTAGTTATAGTAGGAGCTCTGCAGGACGGTTCCCATCATGATGAGAGTTAACGGAGCTGTAGGTAATGTTGTATAGCTTTTATTGGAATGTAGTTTTTCAGGAAATGTGACAGCAATCCATCAGCTGTTGCTCACTATGAGTGAAGGAAATGGGCTGCAAACATATGTGTTCCCAGTGGACGGCGCCGGCCTTTGTATTAGCCAAATTTCAAATGATTACAAAAATGATAAGGATTTTGACCAATCACGGCACCTCCTCCCTGATTGGTTGGGATAGTCTATCCTGCCAGTCAGTCCCAGGTTTGCCATATGCTCTGTGGTGTATGTGTGTAAGCCTTTATCTGGTCTTACCGATCCTCGCTCAAACTTGTTGGTGTTGGTCTCTGACTTGCTGAGCTTCCTCTCGCCTGTGTCCCCCAGGTCGCCGTACATGGTGAGGAAGACGTTGGCGTCAGTGCCGGCCCCATAGACGTCCCCGGTCGTCACGGAGATGCTGTACATGTGAGCTGAGAGGAGGAGGAGGAGGAGCAGGAGGAGAGGAGGAAGAAATGGAAATCACTTTTCTTGTTCTGAACAACCACTGAGGACAATCATTTGTATTATCAATACCGTCGAGGTCGTTTTAGCAAAATGTATTATCCAAAGTAACTTACAGTGCATTAAGAAACATTATGTTAATGGAAAGGTAGGGGTGTCTTGCTCAAGGAGGCAAACAGGTAGACTGTGGCCGTTGGAGGGTGAACCAACAACCGTCTGGCTCCACTACGCTGCCCCCTGCCACCAGTATATATACGTATAGATATGTATATCTGCGTATGTACCTGCATATATAAACCATGTGAACCTACTCTCTAGCGCGTCCTCCACCTCGATCTCGGTGACCTTGAGGCTGCCATCGCGAGCCAGCTTCTCCGTGATGATGTCAGAGGGTACCAGCTCTCGTACCGTCTCCCCGTCGTCCTCCGACCGGGCCAGCCAGCACTCACACGGGAAGATGATCGTCTCCGAGCCCTGAGGGAGGCCACGGAACAGAGGAGGGTTGAGTGAGTAGTGTTGTTTGAACACAAAAAAACAGGCCTATTATGTCTTGAGTAACCATGTATAATATATTATAAATGGAAGTGGTTGATCCCTACATATAGATGTCTATAGATGCTTATTTTAAGTTTCTACAATCATGATTTTGAAAAAATCATCCTCCGACAACAATGTTTGTGTTGTGCAAGGGGCGATATCATGCTTTACGAATTTTTCCTTTGCTTTAGACTGTTATATGACGTATGTAATGTATACATGTTTTACCCTTTTTAGATAGCAAAATCTAAGTCCGAGCCAGGGGAAATATTCACGCCCACCCAGAACACCCCTCGAAATGTGCGTCAAACAGTGCGTCAAATTTTACTTGTGTAACAATGTGACGTCAGATTGTGCAGTGGGCGGTGCTGAAGTGCAGAAGTCCCACCTCCTGGCTACCCGCAGTGTTTACAATTTTGTGGGGGAGTGAATTTGCAGACGCACTCGTAAAAAATATTCGACCAATCGCAACAGAGCCGGCGTGCTGACCAATCTCAGCAGACTGGGCTACTCAGGAGGGGGGCAGTGAGAATAATATGGGGTATTTCCAACATACAGTCACGTAACCCTATTCTAGTAGTAACCCAAAAAGCAATTACTAACGCTAAAAAAGCATGATATGGTATCTTTAAATCCCATAGGTCCGATCCTACCTTTCCCTTCCTCAGCAGCCTCCTGATCTCCACCCGGTCCAGGTGCCAGCCCGGGTTCACCCCTCGGTTGTCGTGACCGATACGGATCTTCTCGATCACATCCCCCACATCCTCCAGCTGGGTAGATAACATTAGAAATGTAACAACATGATGCATCATATCATACATTCTGCATCAAAATAAGCACTCATCAAAGAAACAACCCCACTGAAATAGCAGGCATATTGTAGCAGGAATGACCATAACCATGGATGTTCAAAGTCACATTCTAGAATACTATACGATAATGCTACAGTATACATACAATAAAATCAATGTTTCATTATTGCTCCAAGTGTCCACTTACTGTCCTTACTTTTTTAATACCTTTGACTGATCGGTGGTGACCCTCATACCTCAACTATGAACATGTCCTCGGCGCCTCTCTCAAAGAAGATGGTCCTCTCCCTCTTGTTGAAGCACAGGCGCTTCTGCTGCGTGCACACGCCGAAGCGGCCGTACAGCACGATGAACACGTCCGCGTTCGTCCCCGCGCCGAACAGGTCGCTGGTGAAGATCTTTATCTCATAGGGCACGACTAGAAATCCACAAAAACAACAACAGCACACACAGAGACATCTATCGTTTAAATTACATCAACATTGGATTCAAATCAAATGGTGGTTGTGGGTTTAGTTATTTTACAAGGTGTGTAGAACTCTGTCTGCAGCGGGTTGGGGAAGAGGTCCCGGACTATGGCCCCGTCGTCCTCCCCGGTGTCCAGCCACCTGCCACATGGGAAACACAGCCTCTGGCCCAGGGACTGGGCGTCGATCTCCACAGACTCCAGGAACCAGCCTGCAGACCCTCCTCCTGGAGAGAGAGAGAGAGGGATAGAGAGAGACAGAGAGAGAGAGAGAGACAGAGAGAGAGAGAGAGAGGAGAGAGAGGGGGGTGGAGAGAGACAGAGAGAGAGAGAGAGAGAGAGAGAGAGAGAGAGAGACAGAGAGAGAGAGAGAGAGGAGAGAGAGGGGGGTGGAGAGAGACAGAGAGAGAGAGAGAGAGAGCGAGAGAGTCAGATATTTGGAGACGTTTCTGAGAGAAGCCTTGATGATGTGTAGTTACCGTCGTTGTCATGTCCGATGCGTATCTTCTGTAACGGTCCGATGTCCACGGCCTCCACAATAAACTCATCTGTCATCCCCAGCTCAAACTTGTTCCGGTGTGTTTTTGACGCCTTGAGGTTTATCATGCCTGAAGACACACAAGTCCAAAACATTTGACAGTTATAGTAATCTATACCCTAGGAACCCAGCACCATATGTTCATTTAAATAGGTATTACCTGTGTCATCTTTGATACCAAATAAGGTAATAAAGACGTTGGCGTCAGTCCCGGCGTATTTCTTCTCTCCAGTCTTAACCTTCAGAGTGTACGTCGTGGACATAGCTGGCACATCAAGAAAATAACCACATTTCATAATTTAAAGATCCCATATCATGCTTTTTTTAGGGCTAATAATTGCATTTGAGGGTACTACTAGAATAGGGTTACATGCCTGTATGTTATAAAATACCCCTTATTATTCTAATACTGTTCATTTATGTAAAACCATTTTCAGCATCTTTCAAAGATGGCCTGATTGTATCATGTCGCTTTAAGCCCCTCTTCCCAAATAGCCCAGTCTGCTGTGATTGATCAGCATTGCGAATGGTCCAAAGCTTTGCGAGTGTGTTGGGAGCGGGACTTCTAAACTTCAGCACCGACAGCACAGTCTCTGTGCAGTCACTGCACAGAGACTCTGCAGTGCAGTCACTGCTACTACAAAATCGAAATAACCCCATTTCAACCATTGAGTCACTGAGTAATATCAAAAGGTCTGTAAATGTATTATATACAAAGTCGTCTGTCCGTAGGATGAGTGCAACCAGACTAGTCGGATCACGACTAATTTTAATGATAAAAAGGAAAAGTTGACCAAGGCCTATAAATTTGTAAATTAAACCCAATGCTTTGTTTTTTGGTTTGCTTCCTATTGCTGGGTTTGATCAGGTCCCGACTCTCTACATTGTTTTTTTTTATCAAATTAATTAAATAAAAACGGAAGAAAAGGAAGACTTATGGATGAGTTTGGGCTGCGACAAAAGCAAACAAGTGGTCATAAAGTGGTAAAACATGTTTCTTTGCAGGGTAAGGAAAGAATAGTATAGAGTTAAGTATAGAAAGCATAGAAAAACAGCATTCCATGACCACAAACTCCAGAGACAAATGAAGAACCTCTTTAAGACCTTTCTGCTCAAGACCCAGCGTGGTGCTGGACTCCTCGTCGTCATCCTCGCCCTTCCTCATGAAGGCCTCGTCCACGGGGACAAGCTCCCGGGCCACCTGCCCGTCGTCCTCATCGATCGCCAGCCAGCGCTTACAAGGGAAGTAGTACCTGGGATAAACCTTCAAATGTTATTCAAGCCTACTATCCCAGCCGTGGAACACATCCCTAAGGTAGTCTGCCAGCACTGCTTTAGGGAGAGCTCAGTTAGGCTACATCAGCCCATCTATCCTCAGATTATCCTGAACATCTTTCGATTAAGTATACCTTGCCTTAAACTCATCAGCCTCAAAACATTTATTTGTAAAAGTTATATCTGCTTTCTGATTTACTTTTAGTAGTATCAATACTGGGGACAGGATAGCAACTGTTCGACTCAGAGCTGTAAAGCTAGTAAGTGTCTAATAACTAATTGGAATAACTAAATAGTAGATAATGGTACATAAAACCAAAGCCCCAGCATAACAGCCTTCCTCACGTTGTGTCGTCTTTGTTGTCTGTGATCTCCACCCTCTCCAGGAACCAGGCGGCGTTGGCGTTGGAGTTGTCCTGTCGGATCCTCAGTTTCTTCAACACACCCATGTCCACTGCTGTGATGTTAAAAACATCTTCCTGGACCACAAGAAAAAGAAAGGTTTCAGTCTTGCGATGGACTCTCAGTCAGATGGTCCTCCAGACAGTGTGCTCATTCTACTGTGTTAAACCTCACCTGGTTCTTTTCAAACTTGTTCAAGTTGTTGGACTTTCTGAGCCAGCGGTCCCCCGTGTCCCCCACCTCCCCGTAGATGGTGATGTACACGTTGGCGTCCGTCCCGGCCCCCCACAGAGACCCAGTGAACACATGGATTTCATAGGAATTTACTGTGGGGGACGGATAACAAAAAGAGGTAAACATTTTTGTATCTCAATGTTTATTGGCCAAAATGTTAAAAAATGTTTGCTAAAATTCAGCCAAACGATTCAGTAAAATAGAATGTTGGTTGGACCTTAACCCAATCTCGGACCCCAGCGGCTGTCATCTGACAAGTATTTACCTCCGGGGACAAGGGGCAGTATTTACCTCCGGGGAAAAGGGGCAGTATTTACCTCCGGGGACGAGGAGCAGTATTAACCTCCGGGGACAAGGGGCAGTTTTACCTCCAGGGGCAAGGGGCAGTATTTACCTCCGGGGACAAGGGGCAGTATTTACCTCTGGGGACAAGGGGCAGTATTTCTGTCCCTGGATAACGGATATCCGGGCCAGGGCTTCATCTTCCATGCGCAGGTCATTGGTTAAAGTCAGATTAGCACCTTGAGATGCAAGAGAGTTGAAGTATAATGTTTCCTACACAATGCACAACCATCGATATTTGGTTCAGGTGTTTCAGTTCCAAGCGACATTTTGGCTAATCTCGAAAACAGAGATAATAAAAAGCGAAATCATTGTCAGACGATAGCCGATGGGTTCTGAGAGCCCGCTCAAACGTGATTGTTCAGTACTAATCTGACCATAAAACCGAAACCAGAATGTGTCTGATACAAGAACCTCCGTAGGCAACGGTACATTTTTTATAGAGGTTAACCCTGACCAAACCATATCTCTCACCATAACTATAAATCTAATCTAACCCGAGCCTTAGCTCACCCAAGTCTAACTAAAACTCGAACCTACCCTAACACAATCCTAAGCTTGCCTCACCCTATCCTAACCATATCCAAAACCGAGTAGCATCCAGCTGCAGTCCCGGAGTCCGGCACTATGGTGTGTTAACGGCATCGTGGTGTGGCAGGTCGGATTTTTTCGACATTGAAGTACAGGCCAGCATTTTGTTACTATAAACCAAATATGCCCTTGTCTTCGATGCAGCATTTGGTATGTCTGGTATATATATATATATATATATATATATATATATATATATATATATATATATATATATATATATATATGTGTGTGTCATATCATACATATGTTAGTATATATTTTTTAACTATTATTAATTATTTTATTGAAATCTAACAATAAAAATTGACGATGAAAAACATTTATTTGTATTTTTTTAATTCGAATAATTATTATTAATTATTATTTTATTGACATTTCCAAGAAAATTTGACATTGAAATCTCGACACACACTACAGTGCTGTTGCCACACCAGAGTGCTGTTGCCAAACCACAGTGCTGTTGCCACACCACAGTGCCCGGCTCCGGGGCTGCTGCTGGATGCTATTGCCAAAACCATAAGTATATTCTAACCTGACCCACCTAACCCTGACTTAAAGTAGAGAGAAAAATAAGGGTTGGATGGTCCAAAATGATAGCGATTGAGTGACTTGCTGAGACACCAGGCCCCCCTCTCCCCCATCCTCTCACTATCAAGGTCTTCAGTGCCCTCCGCCAACAGCTCAGCTACGATCTCGCCGTCCACCTCGTCCCGGGCCAGCCAGCGGTTGCTTGGGAACGCAAGTGTCTCCACCACCTCCTGCAGCTCTTCGATGTACTCCACCTTGACTTCCTCCTCCTTCTTCTTCTTCTTTTTGTCCTTCTTCTTGTCCTTCTTGGGCTCCACCTTCACCTCCACCTGCACCATGGCCATGGTCAGCCGCTTGATGTTCACCATCTCCAGGAACCAGCCGTCCCCGATGCCGCTGCCGTCGTGGCCGATGCGAATCTTGTAGACCTTCCCTACGTCGATGGCCTCCACCTTGAGCAGCAGCAGGAGAGGTGGAGACACCTGGTCATACCTTTTCTTAGAAGAACAAATACCCTTCCTCTGAATCAAATCCAAACGAGTGCTAATAGAAGGCTTTTCGTTTAAAACACTAACAACATGAGGGTGACCATGCAACAAGACCAAGAAATGAGAAATGCACAATTAGAGTACAAATCATAGTCACAGAGTTACATCTCAGAGGAGGAAGGAAGGTAATGACACATGAGGTGGTAAGGAGAAACTGAAAGCTAGTCTCCCCGATCAGACATTAGATAAACTACAGTTCTCACCCTCTTTTTGTAATTAACAGGGGTAATTGTTCAATGGAAAGTGTAGTATACTATGCATGCAAATCAATTATTAAATAGCTTTTACTGTTATTCAGGGCTGAAAAGTGCATTGACATTTTAAAATGCAAGGCAACTACTATTTGTTAGTTAAAAAATAATAATCATCATTGAGATTAAACATCTCTTCTAGTGTCCTGGCCAAGACAGGCAGCAATAGCCTACAGTCACTCATAGCATACACACAAAACAATCGAAGACAAAACGAAACAAAACGGAAAAAAAAAAGAAAAGAGAAGGACAACTAAACAACTAAAACAGTCTGCAGGGGGGAAGGCGGGGGATGTCTATTTCGCAAGAAATTTCGGGAAGCTCAAGGAGGAGAGTAATAATAAGTTTGAGCAACAAAGCGTGAAGACATTTCGGGATGCTCAAGGAGAAGAGTAATATTACATTTGAGAAAAGTGTAGTCTTGTTCTCAGTCAGTGGCGGTTTTAGGTACGGGTGAACCAGGCAGCCGCCCAGGGCGGCATATTTGTGGGGGGCGCCAAATCACATGGGGGGCGCCACGAGCAGTAAAAAAAAAATCGCGCTGCGTAGCGGTTATCAATCAAGTACTACATAACATTGTGTGGGGAATAGGTATTTTGGCGCCCCCTCTGGCTGCAGGCGCACACCTGCTCGTTGAGAAGGTGCCGTGCACAGACGGAATGAAACCCCCACTGAGTCCGTAGGTTCACGATACAACCCCCCCCCCCCCTTCTGCTTTTTGAGCAAATTACGTTAATAAATTGCATTCCGATTGAGGCGTAATAATACGCCTCAATCGGAATACAATTTTCTGATCGGAATAGAATTCCATCCGGAATAGAAGAGGTGGTGTAGTCTGCTATAATCGACATGTATACACTTATTCCGATTGGTTTGGGGTGGTTGCGGCTACTTTTTAACTTAGCGAGAAGGCATAAGCCGCTGCAGTAGTTTGCAATTGGTCCGTCGGTACCTTTATGCACACCGAACTAGACCGCTGTCAAGGGTAGTGGATTTTTTGCCTGATTCACGGCTTTCTTATTACTCTGCAAGTATTGTCCGGTAATTTATCAACCCCAACGTCTTTGGCGGACTATTTCTCTGCTGATCAACACTACGATTGGTAATTGTAAAAAGACACACTGTGTGAAGATATTGTTTCGTTTTGGCAAGTAGCCGTGTAAATAATGTATAGAACGTCGCCGGTCATTATCGAAAATAATACCCTTCAGGGGCTGTCGGGGCTTACTTTCCAGATAATGACCGGCGTTCTGTACAACATTATCCCTTACATATAAGTCCAGACCAACATAACGGTTGTGCGTGAGAGACATAGGGACGTACGCTTACCGCTTTTGTAAATGCCATATATAGCCTACAGTACATTCGGATTTGCATGATAGGAATAGATCTATTCCGATTAGAAATCTAATCGGATCAGAAGTATCAATAGCCGCGTTTACATGGACACTTCTGATCCGTTATATACAATAACTCCCTATTTCACTTCTCCCGTCTTTTTTCTCTGTCGGCAAGCGCTTCCGAACCTGTCGCCATCTCGTTGCCTCTCAGGCCACGTTTATACATAGCAGGGTATTTAGTGAAACAAATATTTCCCCCCCTCCATTTTCAAAAAGAACATCGTGCACACAACATCGTCGAGTGCCATTATGACTATGCCAAACCTATGGGCGGCAGTGTACGGAGAAGGATAAAGCCATGCAAGCCAATCAGAATCCTCTGAATCAACAACAACGATTACCACGAGCGACTTCCTGTTCCTTTCAAAACAACAGTTGAATTCATTTTTCACAATTTACCGGCTCTCGTTTTGAAGAATAATCACTGAATAATTTGTTTCAATGGGAATCACGACGGTCTATACTTTCAACATAAAGTGTACATATTTATTATTTCAAATTCATCCCAGCCTTTATACCACATATACTATAGGGGCTATAGATATAAACACATTTCCTGATTACAGTTTAATGTAACAGTAAGCTGACACCATCGCTAATTAACACCACTACTGCAAATTAACCACACAGAGATATCCATGGCAACCGGTCAAACATATTTTCTTTTTGCGATAATTCTGCCCGTGCATCCGCCGTGTTGCTAAACAAATAATC
Organism: Gadus morhua; assembly: GCF_902167405.1. Classification (NCBI taxonomy): domain Eukaryota; kingdom Metazoa; phylum Chordata; class Actinopteri; order Gadiformes; family Gadidae; genus Gadus; species Gadus morhua. The sequence goes on from NC_044066.1 coordinate 2,014,808, forward strand.
CCACTATATGGCGATAGGGTCGTTCGTGTGGACAGACAGCGGGCACTCAAATGACATTAAGCATTTTCTGGAGCATATTGTTGTATATTGACGCTTGAGAACTGTTACGTATTTTAAGAATCTAAGCTACCCACACATAGACCCAATGAAGCAGGACCAAACATATAAGCCGTAAATACTATACATAGCCACAAGGGGAGCAAGACCTTATTGGAGGCTGCTCCAGCCACAGATAGCAGCACCTTTATATATACGAAGAAGCCGAAGCCATTACGGCACCCCGGCCACGCCCACTAGGCCACGCCCACTTGACGGGCTCTACCTGAGCACACAAGGTGGGGAGCGCCAGAGATCGGCAGAGAGCCCCCGGGCCTAAGCCCGGGGGCTTGAAGTAGATCACGGTATTTTCCTCTCCACGTGTTAGATACAATTCCCTCCCTTAAGCTTCATAGTTTACCATACCGAAACATGCCTACTTTATAATAAATGAAGTGAGTTCAAAGCAACCCGGGATTGGACAACTTTTTTCAAGAATATGCAACAGAACCTAAAATACCGTTTCTCCCAGTTGACACACAACACATAACCGGCATGATCAGAAATCTCCACTTTGGCCGGAGTTTTTAGAAATAATCGTTTTCTGTGATAAAAACTGTGTTTTCGTGTAAATTAGAGGCCAAACCGCGTGGAAATATCTACGTTTTCCCTTCGTGCCTGTCCACACCGACAAGGGTAAATCTACAAATGCATAAATATTTACCAAATTAGCCCTTCCATCCACACTAAAACGGCGAATTCCGACACTGAAAACGATGTTGTAGTGTGGTCAGGGTAGACGGAGGCTCTCAGAAACGATGACGTTTGGTTGCAATGACGCTGCCACAAGCTTGCACTCGAGACCGAGACGCTATACAATGTACTTTTGTATCTCCAGTTACAACTCGACATATTGTCGCGTGGCAGGAGTCGCGTAACCATGACAACTGTTTATCAAAATCATTTCAATGTGGAACGTGGATGCAAACCATTCCGAAAACTGCCGTACATGAAAATGATAGTGTGGACGGAGATCGTTTTAATTGCGAATGTGTGTTTTTATATTTACCCGGGTTAGTGTGGACAGGGCCTCACTCTCACTCTCAGCGAACTGCCTGCTGCTGCTGTGGCTGAGTGCGAGCTGAGGGGCTCGGAGTATGACTGAGATTTGATGTTGCTTGTGCATGTGAAAGTCCTTCCGTTCAAAGTCATATTTTCAATTTCTTTTAATAAAAGTATTCTTTTTTTTATAAAAGTATCGATACTAAAAAAATTGCGTAACGTATTGTTTTTTGCGTGAGGGTATCGTCATACCTTTCTAGTATTGTATTCCGTGCATCACTAGCTCTAACAGGGCCTTATACTTTCTGCACTTTGTTTTTGTTTAACTATTTCACATTGTGGAGGTGGGTAACTGTGAGCGCATCATTTTCAAACTTGTCCAGCAATCGTTAACGTGTCTGTAAAGGTTCCAAATCAACCCCATGTAAACTGGCCACTGTAGAATCACAATTGTTAAAATCCCCCTCTCAAAGCTTCATCCACTCACACAAATTAGTTTTCTTTTTTGGAATATTTCTTCAACAAAACAGGAAACCATGTGTTCCTCTCCCCTCCATGTTTTGGTCTGTGCCGTGGGATCCCAGAAGTTCTGCTATAACAGAGTAGGACAGCTGAATCCGACAATAGAAGGAAGCTCAACTAAAAAGGTGTGTTACAAGATGGTGTTTGAAAGTATCAACAGATAAATGAATGGAGAAAACATCAAATCAAGAAGAAGAATAAACGTATTTTCACCTTGAAGATCTCAGTGGTACCACGCTCAAAATTGTTGGAGCGGTTCTTGAGAGCCAGAACCTCTGTTTTCCCCTCCTCCCCGTAGATCTGACAGAAGACGTTCGCATTGGTTCCTCCATTTCGCAGGTTCCCGGTGGTCACGGTCACCTCATAGTTGATCACTGTTAACAAGGCGGCATGGTTATTGAGTAGGTCAGTGATGCCAAACCAGGGGTATGCAAGTCTGTGCTTGAGACGGTACTTGCTTTGATACTAACATCTTGATACCAACAAAATAATGACAACATTGATATCCATATTTGTTGAATCTGTCATATATTACATATGCTGATCACTGATGATCATGATGTCCAGAATTTGAATTTGCTCCAGTAATAAGTGATTGGTCCCTAAACTGTTTCACTTCACTGGGTTTTCCTCATCTAGAAATAAAATCTTCACATTTTCTGCTGAACAATAATAATTTCAATGTTTTAAAGTGCAGATTACCAATACAATACAGAACAAATCAGAAATACAACATAACCTTTGTTTCATTCACATCCATGTCATGGCCATGGAATACAGAGGTTTGTTTCTCAGTGGATTTGTCATCAATTAAGGTTAAAAAACAAATTTAGCCCCCATGACCCACGCGGAAATGGAGGCTAATTGTATGAGAGCCCTCAGTCCAAAAAGCAGTTTTTGAAAATATATCTTCAATAGTTTGGCCTACTCATCAGCTCCAAAGTGTACATTATTATCATGGATGCTCTGCTGACGCTAAGTTGACTTATGAACAGTACAATTACAAGCAAGTACACGGAGGTCATCTCAGAGGTCACAAAGGTCAATGTGGGATTGTGTGTGGATGATGGCTGGTTTAATCAGTCTCACCTGGCCCAGTCTGACTTGAATCTGGGACTGGATGAGGCTGCACACTTGTTGCATATTGAGTAATCAGTGTGCAGCGGTTAAACCAGCCATCACAAGCAGAGCTCCAGTCTGTAGTGTCAGATATAATGCAACACAATACAAAGTACAGGTTGCTTACACAACAATCAGTTATATAGGCAATATTATCTTAGTATGCTAAGATAATATTTCCCAAAAGTTGTTAGCGTGGATGAGGGCTGGTTTAGTTTAGCTGGTTGAGAATGATGGGCTGGGGGAGACTGCTTCAACAAGCCATCATCCACACACTCCAGCATGATCAAAACAGAATGGCAATATGAAACATGATGTATATCATGTTTCATATTGAAACAATATGAAACACAATAACAAATAGTCTCATCATGCTGAGACATCCCAACGTCTCTATTCTCCTTTCTGTTGTATGTAGCAGCAATGTTAAAGGGGTGATATTATGCCACCATGTGTGAGTGGGATTAGCCATTAGAAACAGTTTCAAATTTGCCATTTCCCGTGTTTGAGTGACAGCACAAGACTAGAAAAAATAATACCAGATGTATGCTGGATAGATCAATCTACCAGCCTACCCAGTGGACTGTAGCAAATGTTGCTAATCTATACATATGCATCTAGGTGGACACTCCCACTTGTCCATCAGTGCTGGTTCACCCGCTTCCAAGCCCCACCAATTGCTCCTGCTACGTCCAGGCGTACAAGTGTTTTTTATAAAGACAAATACGACAATACATTAATCAAGTATGATACTAAATGTGTTTTTGTCTGAGACACATAATGTTAATGACAGGAAGTGTATCAGTGTTGTTGACATTTAAAAGGTTACAGGGATGGTGTTTACTTACTTCGTTCGATGTCCAGGATCTCACTTGGATAGATTTCCACCTCCACCTTCCCGTCTGACTCATCCTTGCAGAGCCAGCGATGGCTGGGGAACATGTACTGCTTCCCATGGACTGGGACAGAGATCACAACACTGTCCAGGAACCAACCAGCACGCAGCCCTTCGTTGGTGTGGCCAATCAGGAAGCGGTTGATCTATGACACATCACGGATGGCCATTGGTTAGGTTAATCAAACAGGGGACAGAGTGAAAGCTCCGATGCTTTAGCTTCTATGCACCCCATATCTGGAACAAACCATTCCAGTCCAGAACTCCATTCTGGTCTGCCTCAACACTTCAGACTTTTACATCATGGCGCAAAACGTTTATGTTTGTTGCAGCTTTTTGTTAAAATGTAGGAATTTGTCTGCACTGGTTTCAATTATTATTATTATAATTATTATTTAAACATCTTATACCAGGATCGTCTTTAATTAATTTAAATTTGAATGATTGTCATTTAAATAAAAGTGTATTAGAATGTGATTCCTATGGAGCTCCTCTGGGGTCAGAAGATAAAGAAAAAGAGTCCATTAGAGACGCAGTCAATTCTTTAAGGTAAGACTGATTTGATCTTGAATCTTCGGCATAAGTAGTTTAAGGCATAGACCACCCAAACATCGAACTTTGTCAACTGTTTTCTTAACTTAAAAAAAATCCATATTCTACAGGCACCATAGGTTTTAACTCAGAGACAGATTTTTCAGAATTAATGTAAAAGATGCGTTAGCCTATAGACCAGGGATGGGCAACTGGCGGCCCGCGTGCCCACTCAGCCCGCACATAAAAAAAAAAAATTAAAAAAAAGATTATAATAATAATAATAATTGATCGAGTTACAGAAAACTCGTTCAAGAAAGATGAGAAAAATTCATAGAATTCAAAGGCAAACCCATGCTTCTAGTTTGCTTAGAAGCGATATATCAGTCATTAAAGATATCCACTTAAGTCGCCACTACAACTACTACAACTGCTTGTTGGGTTTGAGTTCATTGAGTTGTTGCACTTAATGTTGGGCCACTGTTTTCCAGTTTTTTGACTTCATTGAATGATGATGTATGTGAGCCCTTTGCACTGACAAAAATACTGACCATTCATGTGGCTGTTTGAGCATGGAAAACATGAAATTAATGTATGTTGGTTCAATTAACATACCGTACATAGGTTATGATTCTGGACGATTTTTTAGGTAGTGGCCATCGCCAAAATGCACCAGAATACAGGAAATCATCTACCAAATTCTAAATTATGTAGCTTCTCTCAGCTCACGTTTAGTTGAAGTGTGCAGTCATGTGGCCCTCCGATGGTTATGATAAAAAATGTGGCCCTCTTTATCATGAAAGTTGCCCATCCCTGCTATAGACGGAGGGCTATCTTATCCATTCATTTTGGTATTGGGATCAGGACAGGATCTACAATGTGAAATGTGGATTTATTTTTTTCTAATCTATCATTTTCAAAGTCAGGAAACGCCTGGGTCTGCATTTGAGCAGAGGTTATGTTCTACTGCTGTTGTTTGTGTGGGGGTCTGACTTGCTAGCTGGTTTTGCTCTGCTTTGTTGGTCACCCTTGACTACAAAGGTTGCGGTACGTGCTCCATGACCTGGTGTAATGGATTTAATTCACCATCCTCTACAGACAGGTATTCCGTTAAACAAGCCGGATACTGGGAGGATTGTGAGACTTCAGTTCAGTGGAGCACGCGCCTGGGTTCAACTGGAGAAAAGGTGGACCCTCCCTCCATTCTCATCCTATAATTCGCACTCTTCCACTTTCATATGTGGCCCTAAATCAGATAGATCAGATGAACCAATTCGTGCAACTTTTGATGTCACTATAGATATTCGACACAATTCTGTGCTGATGAGAGACAGTAAATACAAACATGTCATGGCTGCGATGGAGGGAGTCATTGGATGATGGATGAGGATTAATAAGGCTTGCAGTGTGTGAAGATCATCCCTTTGACGCCACCTTGATCCCACCCTGAATTGGACGTACCACCAATAATTGGGATTGATTATATTGCAGATACTTTTTGGAGATTATATAATTCATTCCCTATCTTCAATATCTCTGAATGACTCTAATGCTTTAAATTTGTATTATAGTCTGCTTGGTTTTTTCGTCCTGTCCTCCACAAACTCTGCCCCAGACACGTTTTTCTCTGAGTTTGAGAAGTTCTTTATATTTCTGTTACAACACCATACCGTTCCAATGTCGAAGGTTTCTACTGTGAAGATGTCAGTGCGGGCTGTCTCGTAGTAGTTGCTGAGGTCATTTTCTGAGACCATCAGCATCATCTTGCACGTGTCTCCCTTTTCCCCGTACATCTTCACAAACACCTTGGAGTCAGAGCTGGCCCCATTGATGCTGCCTGTCTTGATTGCGATCTGGTAGTTAACATCTGGTTCAAACAAAGAGAAAACACCCATTTACTGACCGACGGGACCTAAGCACTGTGCACCTCATGTGGACAGAGCTGCTAAAGGAGAGGATTGATGACTGGATGCTGTTGATGTGACAGTAGTATTACAACCGTTATTCCATGCTTGAATAGTTCCTGTCATATTGTTTAACAGCTATTATTCATCAGATGTCCAGAGTGCACTCACTGAAGAGACGCAGGCCCTCTCCAGCAGGAACTAACTCACGGATAATCTGGCCGTCGTCTTCATTACGATCCAACCACCTGAAAGGAAATAGGATTTGGATTATATCTGTGATGAATTAACAAACTGCATTGTTGGGCTGTCCTGAATAAGTTATTTCAAGTTGCAGAAGTATTAGCACTAATCAATCACCCTGAGAAAAATCACACAAGATGGAGCAGCATAATATGAAAACATCCTGTTCTATTCATGTTTATTTCAATTACCAACCATTATTAGCTTTTGCTCTATATTTTCCTGGTTCAAACATGAAGAGCACTCACCGCATTTTCTGCAGGAAATGCATTTTCTAGTTATTATTAACATTTTAATTTATTATTATTAACTAGGCTATATATATCAATATATAGGCCTATATATAGATTTTTTTTTTAACGCATCCAAATATATCAACTTCCAAAAGTAAAATGTATTACTTATATGTTCATGTCAAATATATACTATAATTTCTTACATTTCTCAAAAAATTAAAATACATTCATGAAAATATGTATATATCATCTCACTATTGATATATTTTAGCATCAAAATTATAATTTAATTCAGAAATTCCCTAAAAAAGAATTAAAAAACCAAAAACGAATAAATAAATAACAACTAAATAAATAAACAATTAACACCCAATGAAAATCTAACACCTTCATCCTTGTACCCTGTGAGAATCATTTCCTTTAACGTCTTTTTGAATTGTATTATGTTTGGACATTGCTTGAGCTCTTCTTTAAACCTATTCCACAATTTTACCCCACAGACAGAAATACAAAAACTTTTTCTGGTTGCACGCACCTTGTTTGGCAATGTACCAGTTTGGAATGATAAGTTACAGATGTTTGTGAATGTTTTAGTTATTCCTTCAATCACCCTTTTTACCACTTTTTTTTACCACTTTCTTTTCACCACGTCTATCTCATCACAATCATTCGATTTTTTTACCCTTACAATTCAAAACAATATAAACTATTTCTCTTTGTCCACTGCTGTGAGAAACATTGAGAACTCATTTCTACTAATACATTTTTCCATATTTAGCTCGGATGTCCTTTGATCAGGAATTGTCCTGCTAGGTCCGGACCAATATTGACAAAAAACTGGTTAAAGCAGTTGCCTTATAAAATTTCCATCAACAGCGTATTTTTCTTTTTACAGGCATTTTGTAGACCCTTCGTGATCCATGAAAATTGAGAGCATTTAATTTTTCTTGTATATTGTGTTGTTGGACAGTTTTTATTTTATAATGTTTTGAATATTCTGAGAAATCCTTGATATGCACTGTTAATGCATATTTTCTCATACATTTCATTCCAGTTCTGTGCCAGCAGTTCATTTTTAAAAGCAATCATCCATTCTTCAGATCTAACTAGTCTGTATTCTTTATTTTTGACTGGCTTATTGTTCTTATAGTTCCTGTCATAAACTGTAAAAACTGGTAGGTGGTCGGTTATATCGTTTATCAATAGTCCGTTAGTGTACTGTTTTCAATGTCGTTAGTGAATATATTGTCTATGAGAGTGGCACAATGTGATGTGATTCTGCTAGGTGGTAATGATGGGATAGTAGGTCATGCTGTACATTGTGTTTATAAATTCATCTATCATTTTGTGTTTATTTGGATTAAGAAGGTCAATATTGAAGACTCCACAAATGACAATGGTTTTGTTACCCTTTTTGGAGAAAATGTATTCCATCCAGTCTTTAAGAACCTCAATATTAGAGCCAGGTGCACTATATAAATAACTAATGACCAGATTTATTTTTTCTTTGCAGATTTCTATTGATATACATTCCAAAACGTTGTCCACTACTGTGGCCATACTGTCCAGCACCTTGAAGTTTAATGTCTTGTCCACATATATGGCTACTCCTCCTCATCCTTTATTTTGTCTATTTATATAACTAAGTTCATAAACATCCATGTCGAAGTCCAGTTCTCTGTCCTTATTGATCCAGGTTTCAGATATTGCGATGATATTGTATGGTTGTGAAAATATATCTAAGTATTCTCTGATATAAGTGAAGTTTGCGTACAGGCTTCTGCTGTTGAACTGAATAATTGACAATTTGCCATTGGTCTTAATGCTCCAGTTGAACTGCTCCCCAGTATAATAGTGGCAGTTGTTGTTGATGGAAGAGAAAAAATTGTTGTTCTATTTCGTGCTCCAAGTCCAGTGCATTATGATCTGTGTATTCAAATGTTTTTAGTTCCAGAGTGCCATTATTCATAATCCCCTGAGTTATGTGGCTATTGTCTACAGATGCATTTGAGTGAATACTTTGAGTTTGGGTCATTGTTGAGTGTTGTTTTTTACCTTATGATCCAGCTCATGCATGCTGCTCACTGGTATTTATCCAGTTCCTCAATGTGCTTGACGAACAACACTAGCCTCCTCGGGTGAACCATTTAGCTTAATGAATATTTTGCAGTTTGCAGTCCAAGCATTCTGAATTTTCCTCTGCTTCTTCAAATTGCGAGCCATTCTGGCTATGTCGGCGTTGTGTTTACTGAGATGCTCGTTCAGGAACACGTTAGTTCCTTTCAGCGTCCTCCCCTGTCTCAGCAGCGCGGTCTTTTGTTTGCGGTTAACAAACCTGACGATGACCGCCGGATTGTTGCTGGTTTTCCTCCTGGGCAGTTGATGATGTTGATTAGGCATTGTCTGCCTTCTTGGACTGTACATATATGTTTATTTTATCACTGGGATATTTGGATGAAACTTAACATCACCTTCTAGCTGCAATTTTGTAAATATGGATAGTGATAAAAGAAAATTATTACCTTACTGATAAGGTAATTTTTTTCCCCAAAAAAGGAAACCTTCAAATACTGAATTTGGATACGTACTTGAAGTAGAAGAGCCTAATATAAGGGCTCGGCCCTACCGCATTTGGTCAATTTAAGTTTTCTAATAATTGGTAATGAAATGTAAATGGATGAACCCCAGTCGACTTAATCAACCCACATTTCTTACTGCTTGAAAATTATTTGGTTTGCGGAGAAAAATTTACGATAATCTCAATGTCAGATCGCAAAGAGTGATTTCCGAGCCAGGCTGTTCTCAGCAATAATTATTATTTATTTATACCTCATTTCTAATGAGCAAAATAATCTACATTGAATGAAATTGTGAGCACAGGATTCTTTCTAATAAGAAACGATATCTCTTTTAGTACAATTCTTCATTCCACATTCCTGCAGGTACAGAAAACTGGATTGTGAAGGTAAGGGGAACACAACAGAACCTTTACTTCAAACGACTGCAGACAGCCACGGCCGGGACGGGAAGAGTTGCTTTCCAGACGTAACTGAGCACCTTTGCCTTGTGGTTTGGCTCCAGTTACTGGATGAGAACGAGCTGGCTGGCGGTGGTGGTGTGTTTAGTCGCTATTTGTAATGGGAAGCTGCTGCCTTACCCGCCTAACTACTTAAGCGCAGGCCATTGGAGATGAGGCCAGTGGTGAGCTGGCAACACTGCCTCCAAAGCACTTAGAGCGAAGAGCCATGATGGCCTGGCATTTCTGCCTTCAACGTTTAAGGTGCTTTTAGACCAGACCCGTAAAAAAAAAGAAGATGTGATAAAAGCAGAAGTAATTGTCCCTACAGAACTACTTAAATCAGCCGTGATGCAATTTTCAGAATTTCCAATTATAATGGCACCGTTGAAACAACATATATCCGCAGGAAGGATATATCTTAATGTCTGAAAATGTTTGTACTAAGATCTTACTGTGGTGCAGGTATATTGATGATATATTTCTAATTTGGCTGGGTACTCCTGCTGAACTTTCTGATTTCAAATGTTCTTAAATGACAAAAGTAAGCACAACAGGTTCACTGGGGATTTTCAATGTACTGACATCAGCTTCTTAGACATTTTGATCTCCAACGATGGTCACACATTAAAAACTGACCTATATAAAAAAACAATTTCTCTTTATATTTTATTATTTATTTATCTTTTCTTGATGTGTCATTGACTCTTATGGTTTTATGCAATGCATGTGAGCCAGTACCTTTGGGTGCATGTTTTGCCATTTGTCAATCTTTTTGTTGATTAGACATGTGTCCCCATTTGGCAGAGGTGGAAAGAGTACTAAAATATTTTACTCAAGTACAAGTACTGTTACTCTGTTGAAATTCTACTCAAGTACGAGTAAATTTACCGGTCAAAAAATCTACTCAAGTAAAAGTAAAAAGTAAATAATTTAAAATGTACTTTGAGTAAAAGTAAAAAGTTACTTTTTTTACAATCAGTGTTTTCTGCCTCTACTGTGATGTGCAAAAGCCCACCTGGGAAATCGAAAGCCCACCTGGCAAATTCCCATTGTCATTGTGACACAGCACACAGTGCTCACTGCACACAACAGAGCTAGAGCTGCCGGCGCGCAGGGGCACAACGTTCCGTTTTTTACATCCCATAATTCATTACCAGAACACGTTTTTTTTGTTTCAGTGAGATTTTTTTTTACTCAGTAACGCTTGTGCTGTAAAATGTACCGAAGTACATTACTCCAAAGAAAATGTACTTAAGTAAAAGTAAAATTACACATTTTAAAAAGTAGTTCAAAAAGTACAAGTACACAAAAAAGCTACTCAATTACAGTAACGCGAGTAATGTAATTCGTTACTTTCCACCTCTGCCATTTGGGTCATGTGATAAAAGTCATCTCAACCATTGTTTTCAATGCCTGATGAAGATCCCTAGAGATCGAAACGTTGCCTGTTAATAAATCCACTTCTGGAGCATTTAAACAGTGTGCAGACCCTCCTTTTTCTTATATTCAATACTTTTGTCTAGCACCTGTGGATTACCTTTGGATATGCGCACCACCCCTCTTTTCAAGATATCTTAATGTCTGCCATGTGGTTTCATTGTGCTGTTACGCTTTGTATAAAGTTGGAAACCAGTAACAAACGTTCAAATCAATTCAACACCTTCCAGTGTTTCATTCTTGTTTGACGCTTTGGACATCAACCATAGATTTTAGTCATTTGACCATTTGATACAAGCTCCAAAACAGGGTCCAAACCATGACTCCAAATATTATAGCAGCGTCTGTGACGTCACCCAATGGTTTAAACACAACCCTTATGAACCCTTATGAAACCATCCATATTTGGCACATCGAGGGCAGGAACTGAATGGCTTCCTCACAGAACTCTGTGAACAAAAGGAATTTATATTCTATCTACGGGTAACCTCGAATCGTGGACCATTCGAAACCTCTGTAGAAATACATTAAGTAAAATGGGAAGATGATATATGTGTGACAGCGTGACGTTCCATTGTGGGGACCGAGGTGCTACTGAAGCATAGATAGGTTTCCTGAGGGAAAATCCTGTAAATTGTAATTGTTGTTGTTTTTGTGGGTTTGGGTGTTGACCAGTTTTCTCTCTGTAATTTGCTGTGATATGATTCGCTTTCAAATTTTCTTCTTTCTTTTCGAACGCTGGAAGGAACTCTTTGAGGAACTCCTGATCCCGACTAACACGCCCTCTATGATAGAGGCCGAGCTTGAGGCTGATGGTTCATCGTCAATGTCCCTTGTGGAAGTGACTGAGGTAGTCAAACAACTCCACAGTGGCAAAGCCCCAGGGATTAATCAGATCCAGCCAGAAATGCTGAAAGCTCTGGTTGTTGAGGGGCTGTCTTGGTTGACACGCCTATTCAAAATTGCGTGGGAGTCTGGGACAGTTCCAAAGCAGTGGCACTGGTGGTTCCCCTGTTCAAATAGGGGGACCAGAGAGTGTGTGCCAAATAACAGGGGTATCAAACTACTTAGCCTCCCTGGTAAAGTCTACTCCAAGGTGCTGGAATGGAAGGTTTGGCCGATAGTCTAACCTCAGATTGAAGAGGAACAATGCGGTTTCCGCCTCAGACATGGAACTACAGCTATACACTATCAGCTCTTCCCTCCTGGAGGGGGCCTGGGAGTAGGCCCTTCGGGTCTACATGTGTTTTGTAGATCTGGAGAAGACATATGACCGGGTCCCCCCGGAGATACTGCTGGAGTTGCCTTAGGGAGCAGGGGTTGAGGGGTCACTCCTCAGGGCCATCCAATCTCTGTACTCCCAAAGCAAGTACTGTGTTCGCGTTCTCGGCAGCAAGTCAGTTCTGTTCCCGGTGGTTGTTGGCCTCCGCCAGGGCTGCGCTTTGTCACAAATCCTGTTTGTGATATTCATGGACAGGATATCAAAGCGTAGTCGTGTTGGGGAGGGGTTGCAGTTCGGTGGTCTGAACATCTCAGTACTGCTTTTTGAAGATGATGTGGTCTTGATGGCATCATCGGCCTTTGACCCTCAGCACTCACTGGATCGGTTTGCAGCCAACTGTGAAGCTGCTGGGAGGATCAGGGCCGCTAAATCTGAGGCCATGACTCTCAGGGGAAAACCGGTGAATTGCCTACACTGGGTAGGAAATTTGTCCTTAGCCCAAGTGAAGGAGTTCAATTCCCTCTTGTCTTGTCTTGGAGAACGGGGGCGGTAATGCATTCGCTTTACCGCACCGTTGCAACAAAAAGAGAGCTGCGCCGGAATGCAAAGCTCTCAATCTACCGGAGCTTTACCTTCCGGCTCAGCTCTCGATCTAACGGTCGTTCTTCGTTCATACCCTCACCTATGGTAATGAAGGATGGGTGATGACTGAAAGAACTGGGTTTTCTAGGGAGGGTGAGCTGGCGTCTCCTTTAGGAATAGGGTGAGAAGCTCAGTCATCCTTGTGGAACTCGGATTAGAGCCGCTGATCCTCTAATTAGAAACCACCTCAGTTGAGGTGGTTCGGGCATCTTGTAACCACCCTAGGGAGGTGTTCGCACTCGTCCAGTGGCGTCACTCTCTGGCAAAGCTGCTTGGCCCCTATTGTTTCCGTAACGTTTTTTTTTTTTCTCAAATTCTGTAAAAGTCATACTGTAGCCTATACCATACGTCGAAAACTCTTGAAATTTATAGGTATGGTTACCAATAACCCCCTCTACCCATAAACCCAAATTTGTTGTACTGCACACAAAGGTGGCGCTATTGTAAAAAATCTTGAACTAGCCTTATTTCTCCTTACAAGATTGACCTGGACTAAAGATTCTTTAATCACATTAATCTCTAAAATCAGATGCATCTTTCTCACCCTGGTCTTCTGCTATAAAAATGTTTACTTTTCCCACATTTCATGGAAAAGCCAAACGTCCACCGTCTCAACCCATTTTTCCTATATGACCATTTTGTTATTGTATAACTAACATATGGCTATCATTAGGTGGATACCATTAACGGTGCACATTTTCAGATCTGTACTCTTTTAAGAAAGCCCTTAATTCTCTTGTGAAATGTGTGCTTGGAGTTTTCTTGATGTTGTGGGCTTATCAATCGACATTTTCACCATGTGAATGAGGCTTTATGCAGTTGAGGAATGTCACTGGCTCAACGGGATGATGCCGTGTACTGGTGAGCCTTAGGTTGAGAGTTTGAATCCTGATTAGAGCATTATGAACGAGCTGAACATGACATTCTGTCATTGCCACTCATTTAAGAAACACAAGATTGAACAGCACCTGAAATTTATCAGGCAATCAACCTTCCGACTCATTAGTTTCCACGAATCTGACTGCCAAGACACAGTATGGCATTAGAGGAGAACTTCATCAACCATTTTTCCTTCATAATTAGCTCTGTCATATTTATATTTCTTCCATTAGTGTTCTTGACTACAAATGTTTAATTTCCCCAGAATTTCAAAGATTTTGCAGGTATATGCTTTGAAGAAAGCCCTTAATTCACTTGTGAAATGTGTGCTTTGAGTTTTCTGGATGTTGTGTGCTTTTAAATATAAATTTTGACCATGTGAATGAGGCTGCAGTTCAGGATTATAATTGGGATATAAATGGGATAATGTCTTGTACATGTGATCCTTAGGTTGAGAGTTCGAATCCCGATAAAAGCATTATGAACAAGCTGAACATGACATTCGGCCATTGCTCTGCAGCTCACCTGAAAGCTGAGGCACAGTATGGCATTAAGTGGAACATCTTCATCAACATCTTTCCTTCATAATTATATGTCATATTTATATATCTTCCATTAGTGTGTTCTTGACTTTTAATTTTGCTCAGGACCCCGTTAATCACCGCTTGCGGTTATACTTATGATTGAATTTACTTGGAGTTCCACATGTCTTCAAATAGTTAATTATATTGAGATCTTCAGTTAGAAGTTCAGTATGAACTCATAGTTGTTGAGAGCTTATGGCGTTAACTGATACCCCAAATTGTTGTTTTGTCTGTTGCTTCACGCATGCTGATTTCAGCTCTCAGCAGCCTCAGGAGGCCGAGCCTGACGGGACTCTGGGGCTGGGTGCGGCACACCTGTTGCACGTTGAGTAATCGGTGTGCAGAGGTTAAACTAGCCATCAACACACACACACACACTCGGGGAAGTCTCCCAGATGGCAACAATACCAGGCTGTGTATCATTAGCAAACTTTACAATAAACCGGATTACTAACACCACCGCCCTGTGTCCATTGTCTGGAGGGGCCCAACAGAAAAGTCTCCTAGGTGGAGCGTGGCAGTCCCCTAGGTGGAGCAGGCCCCTAGGTGGAGCAGGCCCCTGGGTGGAGTAGGCCCCTAGGTGGAGCAGGCCCCTATGTGGAGTAGGCCCCTAGGTGGAGCAGGCCCCTAGGTGGAGCGTGGCAGTCCCCTAGGTGGAGCAGTCCCCTAGGTGGAGCAGGCCCCTAGGTGGAGCAGGCCCCTAGGTGGAGCAGGCCCCTAGGTGGGTATCATAACAGACTTTGCTACAACTATGTTAAACTTTATACTTAGAGTCTACCATTGTGCTCAATTCCCACTGCTAGTGTATCTCGGATGATTCCTTTAAATGTGACATATTATACTACGAGGTGTGAGTGTGATTAGTCGTTACAAGCCGTTTTGAAAATCTGCCTCTTCTGACATCACAATTGGGCGTGTCCACCTAGATGTATGACGGATATTTAAGCAACGTTTGCTACAGTCCACTAGGCAGGCTGGTATACTGATCTATCCAGCCTACATCTATGTGCACACGCCCACTTGTGATGTAAGATGAGGCAGATCTTCAAAAAGGCTTGTAATGACTAATCACACTCACACCTGGTGGTATAATATGTCAGCTTTTAATATTTTTTTCATTGTATGGGGAATTGTTGACCAGTTCTGTAACTATAAGGCATTAAGAGAAAGTATCTAAATCGCATTGACGCATCAAAGCCCCAACACAGATATGTTGGCCGGGCTGGTTGTATCTTTTAGTGATAAAGGAGCCCTCTCCTGTTCACACCATTACAGCCGAACAACACACCACACTAGTGTTAATAACAACATATGCATATGGTACAGCTCTTAGGCTCTGAGTACCCCCCTACGGTATAGCTCTATAGCTCTGAGCACCCCCGTATGGTTCAGCTCTATAGCTCTGAGCACCACTCTATGGTATAGCTCTATAGCTCTGAGCATCACTCTATGGTATAGCTGTATAGCTCTGAGCACCACCCTATGTTACAGCTCTATAACGCTGAGCACCACTCTATGGTATAGCTGTATAGCTCTGAGCACCACCCTATGTTACAGCTCTATAACGCTGAGCACCACTCTATGGTATAGCTCTATAGCTCTGAGCACCACTCTATGGTATAGCTCTATAGCTTTGAGAGCCACTCTATGGTATAACTCTATAGCTCTGAGCACCAATCTATGGTATAGCTCTATAGCTCTGAGCACCACTCTATGGTATAGCTCTATAGCTCTGAGCACCACTCTATGGTATAGCTCTATAGCTCTGAGCACCACTCTATGGTATAGCTCTATAGCTCTGAGAGCCACTCTATGGTATAACTCTATAGCTCTGAGCACCACTCTATGGTATAGCTCTATAGCTCTGAGCACCACTCTATGGTATAGCTCTATAGCTCTGAGAGCCACTCTGTGGTATAACTCTATAGCTCTGAGCACCACTCTATGGTATAGCTCTATAGCTCTGAGCACCACTCTATGGTATAGCTCTATAGCTCTGAGAGCCACTCTGTGGCATAGCTCTACAGCACAAAAATCGTAGCCGTGTGGATAGGGCCAAAGTGTGGGACACCAATTCTGAGGAACTCATCTTATTAACGCATGAAAAAACGTCATTATATGTATTCATGTACTAATTACTTTATTTATTTTATCAATTGCAACGCTCCCACATTATTGTTTATCATGCACCTCATAAGTTTTTTAAATGTATTCTAATAATTATCTCTTTCACCTATAAGTGTAAAAAAAAAAAGGGAGGAACTGTCATGGAAATAATAATGAGAACTATAATATCAAATGATATAAACCTTGTTTATTTAATTAATAGCCAATAGAAAAGGTTGTTGTATGCATTGTTGTTTAACCTAGAGATACCTCCCTTCCTCTCTCTAACTAAGAGGTGTTTCGGTAATTGGCCCTTGCATTGCCACTGTGGCCAGATAGGCTGATGCTGAGGTCATGCCAATCTACTGAAAGCCTATACAACAGAGTTACTGGACACACATCGCCAAACACACTTCGCAACTGCATTATCCATTGTCGCCATTATTGGTATGTCCTACCTTATCTCCTACTAAACAATGGAGGCCTTACATTGTGTGTAACCCCTCAGAACAAAAATACAACAGCCATTCTGTCTGGGGCATAAATCTATGGTACCTAACTTGGAAAGGGAAAAATAGGCTTCATCGTGTGTTATAGTCCTGAGGTCATCTGAAGTGACTTAATAAATTACAAATTTTAGATGCAGGTGGAGATTAAACTAATATCTGTCAGTTTGACCCGAATTAGCCATGTATTCTCATAACACAGACGGCAATCTAAGAAATATTTTAGAATACCTGTTGGACGGCAATTTTTCTAGAACTCAGAGATTCAAGATTTAATAGACTATAAGTAAAATAACCAGATTTAGAAAATTACATTTCTAGGGTGAATTATTCCTTTAACTCATTTATTAATGATGTTCGTCACAGAGTCGCAATATATTTTCAGGTGTGTATTCAAAAGATTTGAATCCTTGTTCCTTCAACTTCGTTCTATAGTTTTATCCTTACCTGTCACAGGGGAATTCAATGGCTTCGGACTCGGGCGTCCCGTCCACCCTGACCAACACCTTGTCCAGGAACCAGCCACAGCCGCCGCCGCGCCCGTCGTGGCCCACCCGCACCCTCCGTACCTGGCCCAGCGACACCGCCTCGATCAGGAACTCATCGTGCTGCAATAAACAAGTGTCTTATCATCTCATGTGCAGTATGATTTGATAACCTAGTGCAATATGACTGGCCTGTAACACGGTCATTCTGTAGCACCCACACTGTGGTGGCCCAGCCGCTGAGCAGTGCCCCACAGGGCCACATGGCGGCCACAAAGGCAGGCAAAGGCAGGTGTGGGTGTGGTGTTGAATGGGAGGCACTACCCTAAAAGCTGTGTCATAGAGACCCCGCCCCACTCAGGTGTCTCAGCTTACCCTGCAATCAGGAGGCCTTTTAACCCCACCAGAACAAGCTGATGACAGACTGGCTGGAGGAGTGTGTGGAGACCAGAGACACGTTAGGCCAGTATCCTGGTAAGGGGCCTGTGGCCAACACTCTTGACCAATCCAAACCCTTATAGTGAAATTACGTCTAAGTGTACCGAAGAGCTGTTGTGTTGTGTGTAAATTGTGTCATGCTGAACCCAGAGAAAAGGCCTGCAGATGAAGAGGAACCCCAAGCCGAGCTTGGGCGAAGAGGTCAGTGGCAGGGACCACAGACCCACGAAGCTTGGTCTCTCGCTCGCTCTCTCTCTCTGCGCCCCCCCATCCCAGGGAGAGCCAGACGGGGCACCCTGACGACAACCGCCGACCCGGGGAAGATTTGAGTTGCCTTTTGCCCCTCCCTTTTTCCCCTGCACCTTTTTATAAATAAATTTCGTAAGTTGATTTCACCGCAAACCCTGCTTCTGCCTGTTTCTGTTCCAGTTGGTTATCCCCAGTTGTAGCTCACAGACCAGGCGCCCTGAACAAACACACACACCTCTGTTTATGTATGACAAGGCCGTTCACGTAGTAAAACACGCATCCAGTTATTAATTATAAATTACACAGTAAAAATAGGGTAGTCTGGGTATAAATAAAATGTAGGCATAAATATAAACCTGGATATTAAATATAAATAACATTTGCAGAAATGTAATATTGGTGGATATATTTACAATGAGTGTGCACAATAAAGTAAAAACTAAAATACAATCAATCATTGTTCGTGCAATAATGACTTCCAAGCCATCTCTATACGGTGTATTGTCTCAGTAACTCACGTTGCCTTTCTCAAATTTGTTGACATTGTTTTTGCTCATGTACATGAGCCGCTCCCCTGAGTCGCCGAGGTCCCCGAGCACGTTGAGGAACACGCTGGCGTCCGTGCCGCTGCCACTGATGTTGCCCGTGCAGATGGTGACGAGGTACTTAATCACTGCAGGGAGGGGGAGAGGAGCATCCGACCGCTAACCCATGTACAACATAAACTATTGATGTTTCCCCATGTATATATATACCAGAGACTGATCCTGGGAAAGATCATTATCCACACATGAAAGACACGGTAGTTCCAGCTTATTGATATACAACCAATGCAGGCCTCTTGTGCTTTCAGTCATTGCTGCAATTTTATCATGCATTGAACCTTTGGCAACAAAAACATTCACCATAATAACAGACAAATCCTACGTCTTCTGCATATATAGACTTTTATATCTCAGTGCATGATCTTTCAAAGAAGAAAAAAGAAAAAGATATCCGACTATCTTTGAATGCTGAAGACATGCAGATTGTAACAACTATTTTAGTGTGTATACACTATAATCACACCTAATGCCAAGGCCAAAGAAACGCCCTTAATGCATCTAAATCAGTATTGTGGTATTATGATCACCACCGGTGACTCAAGTATGTTTTGGACGCAGAGGTCATGAGTTTCCATCTTACAGGGGAGGGGTTCCGGGACCAGAGGCCCAGTAGCCGGGATCTCTCTGATGATCTCGTTATCGTCCTCATTGATGTCCAGCCAGCGGCCGCAATCAAAAGAGTACTTCTCTTTTGTCAAGGTCTTCATTAGAGTAACCTAGAAGGAGTTTTTATAATAATAAGCAACAAAGCTACAAAATGTTTTATAATATATTTTTGATATCTTGTCCGGCAAAAACATCATCAATTTAGTTTTATTTTGAAGCTCAATAAGGGTTAGAAAAGTCAAAAGTTAACCAAAGTCCAAACATTTTTTCTATAATTGTCTATCACACATTTTTAATTGACAATTAGAAACTCCTGTCTTACTTTTGCTAGATGCCATCCAGCAAAAGGATGTCTTTTCTCATGCCAAATTCTTAGTTTCTGCAGCCGTCCTATATCTGGCATTTCAATCTTCAGAGTCCCAGGAAGCAAAATAACAAAGGGCAGCAATTAGAAAAACAACGTTGAAGTGTAACCAACAGAAAACAATGTCGCAGCGCTATAGTCGACTTTAGTTTGGCCTTTAGTCATTCATCTGTGCCGTACCGTGAACTTGTCCACCTGTCCCTGTTCAAAACTATCCTCTGTGTTGTTCTCCATTTTCATCTCGTCAGACTTGCCGCGTTCCCCGTAGATCTGCAGAAACACCTGGGCATCAGTCCCTGCTCCCTTCATATCCGTGGTGAAGATCCACAGGGTCCAGGGGTACTCTGTGAACAGAACCCATCGCCAGCTCAGTCCATTTGGAGTTATTTCAAATGCAAACCTTCAGACTTCAGAAACTTTCCACAATCCTTGCGAGGCAAATTAATAATTCATATTCAATGGTTCAGTGGCCGCTCGACCAGACGATGACTCCTGTCTAACAACGTGTGGGCTCACCCCTTTATACGTCTGGGCAGAGGGCTGGGGTAGTGGGGGGGACAGGGGAACCCAGGGCCCCAATGGGGGAGGGCCCTCGAACAGCCTGAGATGAAAGTTTTATGTTTGCAATTACTTATTTCTAAATAATTAATTATGCAAGTAACTATAAATTGGCAGAATAAAATGTTTGAGTGACTGAACTTTGTACGTCATCTTCTTTGGTTTATAGGCACACTTAGGCCCCTTACAGAAGGCGTAAAATTGTTGTTAGATTCCCCAAATCAGCAACTAATCTATAATCTAATATCAGTTGTTTAGATTGTAGGCAGTCAGCGAGGAATCTAGCTTGAATCATAATTGCATTGAATAACATGAATGAATTAGCATTATACCTACAATGTTGCATGTCACATCAAATAAATAAAATACCAAGCAAAGGTTAACACCATGAAGCCCATGACCCTTTTCAGAAACAGACTGGAGCAGCTCTTCATCTCCTGATGTCACTGAGGCTGTGAGGCAAGGTGAGCTCATGGCGGCAATAAAAAGTTATTTCCAGCAACCATTTGTAGCACTTTTTACAGAAAGGAGCTTTAATAAACAGGACAACAATAATGTTTTCTTAGCGTGATACTCCAAGCAAAACTCATTGACCACAGTAAAGTAGACTACAGTATGTTGAAAAAGGAGGGTTGAAAT
Source organism: Gadus morhua (assembly GCF_902167405.1). NCBI lineage: Eukaryota > Metazoa > Chordata > Actinopteri > Gadiformes > Gadidae > Gadus > Gadus morhua. The sequence continues at coordinate 2,035,695 of NC_044066.1, forward strand.
GTGGTGAGATTTCAAACTGTGAAAACAAACACACACACGCACACAACCACACACACACACACACACACACACACACACACACACACACACACGCACACACACACACACACACACACACACACACACACACACACACATACTTAATTCTTAGTATTTTTTTTTAAGATGGGTGAGATCCATGGATCCATAGAGACTGCTCTAGGGACTGTGCTACGCCCCAATCTGGACATACACAATGTCAACAATTATAAGAGTTGCGTTGGACGAAAGCATCAACTAAATAATTGACATGCAATAAATGAATAAGTAAACAATGATATAAATGTAAATAACATATGTACATCATTTTTCGAAAAATGGTCTATACTATGTAAAAAAATATTTTAGCAACCTACTTTTCAGTCTTTTCTGTCTGAGAGAAACCATCTCGTAGAGTTCCCTCTCGATCAGTCCGTCAGCCTCGTCCTCGTCCAACCATCGCCCACATGGGAACGTCTGCTCGATGCCCGTGAACGGACAGTAGATCGTCACCTGGCAGAGGACATGAAATGATCTGACTTAAATTCAACTTCAGTCCTGCTCTTTTGTGGAATGATTATAATCGATCCTATTTCTAGAACAGATTATGTGAACTCGACTCAACCCATTTGTGTGAGAGTGGTACCTTCTCACAGTACCAGCCGGCCCCCACCGCGCCGTTGTCGTGTCCGATGGACACCCTGCTGAGGGGGCTGATCAGCTCGCAGATCTCCACGTTGAAGATGTCAATAAGGCCCCGCTCGAACAGGCCCCCCTCCAGGAACACCTTCCCGCTGTTCTTCACACCCTTGGTTCCGTGCATGACGATATGGATCTTGGAGTTGGTGCCTGCGCCTCTTATGTCCCCCGTCATCACCTGGATGTTGTACACGATGGCTGTGGAGGAGGAGGTAAATGTTGGTAACAATCACAACTTTGTTGAATTGAACTCTTTCTTTAAAAATACAATCTCTGTGTTAGAATCAGAACGAGATTTATTGCCACGTAGGTTTACCGATACAAGAAATCTGTCTTGGAATGTTGAGATATAAATTCAAAACTAAAAATGTAATAACAAATTTGAAGCATAAAATGTTTAAAGAAAGTGTACAGATGTTTCTTGTTTTCAGCTATATATATCTTTCTGCATTTAGTTGCTTCTGACAATACACTGTATTTTGCTCACCCATAGGTTGCGTTGATCCAACCAGTATGTCTCTCTGAATCTTTCCGTCTGCCTCGTCCATGGCGAACCATTGGTTGACTGGGAACTCATAAATCTCTTTGTTCCCCATGTCATCCACTGAGACCTGAACAACAACATGTTCTCAAAAGATACCTTTGGTTTGTATGTTTGTATGTATGTGCTGTATGTATGTCAATGTCAATATATCAATGTGTGTATGTTTGAATGTGCCTCCATACATACTTTACGTATGTATGTACATAACGTACTGTACCTTATCGAGGAACCAGCCAGCGGAGGAGCCCCTGTTGTTGTGACCGATGGTGATCTTTCTCAGTCTCCCAAGGTTTGGAGAATCTATTGTAAACTTGTCCTCTGTTCCACGCTCAAAGTTGTCTTTGTCACTGTTCAAACGTCTCTCCCCTTTGGTGGGATATAGTAAATAGATGACGCCATTTTACAGCAATTTTTCTTATTGCTACAGTGATCACAAATAGGTTTTAGGTCACCTGTGTCCCCAAACTCTCCAAAGATATTGATGAAAACGTCGGCATCGGTCCCACTGCCCTTCATGTCTGCGGTGAACACACTCACTAAGTACTTATTAACTGCAAAACAACAGACCAAAAAAGCATATATTATAACAGTTTGCAGTTATAACATAACTGCAAAAGCATCATTCTGCAATGCAACCTTGAGAATTGTTTGTGGCGTGTGTGTGTGTGTGTGTGTGTGTGTGTGTGTGTGTGTGTGTGTGTGTGTGTGTGTGTGTGTGTGTGTGTGTGTGTGTGTGTGTGTGCGTGCGTGCGTGCGTGCGTGCGGATGTGCATGCACATGCATGCACATGCACATGTGATTTGGTGTCCAAGCATGTTTGTGTCAAGCAAGGCGTCAAATGTGTGTTTGAGTGTTGGGTTCTGACCACTTCCTAATCTGATTACCAAGCTGCTAGATACCAGGTCACATGACCCAAGGTACAATGGCAGCGGGAACTCTTACAAGTGGCTTACAAGTGGCTTACAAGGGGATACCACTCAGCACTGTCGCCAACCCTCCTCAGTTTTCAGATCACAAGACAAACCTCCACATACCACAAAGGCAGTGGCTCTCAACAGGAGGTTGGCCACTAGTTGCTAGGACCTGGGGTAAATTTAAACTTAAAAATGTACTGATTCATCCATTGCAGCTGCTTGTATGATGATCTGCACTGCCATCTTGCAGACCAGAGCCCAGGTCCTTGCCACATCCGTCTTCAACAGCTGGTATAGGGGAGCCAAGGGGAGATACTACACTACCAATCCTAGGAAAGAGGCAAGCTGGGACAGGGACTGGGTGTCAGGCAGGGACAGGATGGCATCAACGTAAGGCTTGATGGGAGTGATGACTGGAGTAAAATGTGATACCCAGAAACTCTATATTCTCTCTAACTCTATGACCCTGAACAGACATTTCTTAACATTCAGAGTGACATGCTGCATGAAACTCTGAGCACATGCTCCAGGCATGCGTCTTGTTAGGCTTCATAGGCTCCTAGTGTTCAGATTGCCATGCCAGAGATACCAGCCAGGATAGTGACAGTATCTTTTGGTAGCAGCTGATCACAGCAGGTCCAGAGCAGGACAGCGTTAGCTTCCATGGGCACATGGATGAGAAACCTGTATGAGACCTGCGGTCTTATTCAGAAAAAGCACTTTGTCCTCTGTGTCCCCTCCCAGTGGGACAGCGAACCACCACCACCATGTCACAGTGTGTCACTCTCACCTGCTGGGGCTCTGTGGCGTTTATTTGAACGGCCAATGATAAGGTACCTGCTGATTATGCGGGAGGGGAGAGGCACCACTGGGCAAAAAGATTTTGCTCCTCATGTTTCTATAGCACCTTCCTAGTGCTGGGCATGACAGAGATTTGGCCCAATGATTATTGGACCCCAGTTGGTACAGCGCCCGCTTCTATTGCAACCTTTTGTACCAAGTAGCCCCCCTCGTTTTATCATATGTGCCCCTGCAACTGTAATGTTTTAAACTGTAGACAACATCCAACTCTGCCGGGCCACCGAAGTGAACTTCTCTGAGTTGCCTTACCCAAAACCCAAATTTATCATTCAAACGACTTGACCTAACCCATGCCAGGCTCAACGGGAACAGGTAAGAATCACTTGGTGGGGATAGATATCTGCCTTCATCATTTGCCACATATTGTGTCACACAAACTCAAACAGAGGGTAAGGTTAACGCACTTTACTTTGTGAACTATTTTAAGTTAACGACAGGCAGTGCTGAAGCTGTAAAACAGAACACAGCAGGCACGTCCATGTTATCCCAACAGTGTCTTTAAACAATTCAAATATTCGCTAAATCAGACATAAAACTCCCAAAATGGCTGCGGGCATTGTGATGTGACGTTGTGATGTACAAGCCCTCATATGTTCACAGTCCCCACACTAGGGGTGATTAGTGCAACTAAATGACCTACACTTGGGGACGTCCATGGGGTTGAGGCTGCCCAGCAGGTCCCTGACGAACAGGCTGTCCGCCTCCTCCTGACTAAGCCAGTTGTTGCAGGGGAAGTAGTATCGCAGGTGGGGCCTGTTGACGTCTGTCACCACCACCCTGTCCAGGAACCACCCGGCGTTCATCCCCGTATTGTCATGCTCGATCCTGGGGGGTATCAGTGGGGGGAGGGGGGAGATTCAGTAATATTGCATACAATTCTGCCATATAGTATGTATCCATTTACCACAAAAAAATACCATTTACAGTGTACAAAGTTTCGAAATGGGCTGGCCTAATATTCTGCTTTTTAATGAAAGAAAATAAAAAATCCTGATCAGTTGGGTAATCATATAAGCCCGTTGAAATGTGTGCGGCTTGGAATGCTATCAGGAACAGAGAATGTACACCAATGTCGCTGTAATTGCCTGAGACAACTCAAAAAACGTCCCAGTGTTAAAATTACGGCTACTTCTTTATATCATACACTGATCTCCCCTTTTCTTGACATGTATGTGATCAGTTCCACAAGAAGAGCCCTTGCCTTCTTGTGGAACTGCCTTGCATTCAAGGCATAAGTTCCATGGGTAAAATCCCACAAGGTACCAAATATTGTCTCGGATACAATATATTTGTATTGTTTCACCATATCAGTTAGGGATATTGCCTTTATTGTTATGTCAGGGCCCAGAACTAACATTTTCCCTTTTTCATTTGGTGGCATCCTTAAAAGTAGCTCCCCTGTTTATGCCGCTTTGACGCAGTATTGGAATTTCCTTTGTCACATACCGTCCATCCATTTTTATACTGCCATTGCCTCGACATCTCTTTCCTTACAAACCAACTCTTATGCTTCTCATCTTCCTTTATCAAAGATCGCTACCTAAACATAATAACAGGCTGTTAGTGAGGTAATATACTGTAATCTGTCATCCACAATAGTTTGAGGTGTTTTTTGGTCGCTTGCTCGTCTTGAATAGAACTAGTGCCGCAGTGCAATTACAATGAAGCTTTGCAGTTTACAAATTAGTCTTAGCAGGAACTTTTTCCCAACAATAGCACTCACACCAGGGAGAACACCAAGTTGTCAACTATGTCGTTGTCGGGACAACCTTGTTTTGAAGTTACATGGTGCCGCTTTTGGGCTGTTGGCTGGAATATGCTGGTCTACGTTGGAGCTATTTCCAGCATTCTGGTCCAAGAAATTGTATCAAACAAAATCCACGCAATGACTTGACGAGTAAATAACCTAAATTGACCTCCAGCAGTTGTCTCACTGAATTTACTATTCGCTAATTATTCCAACTTCAGGCACATCTAAGTGCTTGACACTGGTTAATGCTCCAGAATGATGGAGGGTGGCTTAAGATGGCCAAATAGAAATATTACACTAATGAGCCAAAAGGATTATAATACTTTGGTACACATCCATGGACCAATTTGTTTAATTGGTCCATCGCTAGCGAGTACGATAGAAAACAAACAGATGCATTTCCTAGCTCTAATGTTTGATTTGAGCTGTGCGATTTCCTGGTGGTGGAACAAGACCACGCCTACAGTGATCGAGGAGGAAAGATGCCTCCAAGCCCAACTTTACCCCTCCTGCAGGTAGACACACTTTGATAACACTTTACAATAAGGTGCTTTAATAAATAGCAAACTAGTCATTACCTAACCCTTTGTTAATATTTGTTAATTGTTACTAAAATATCTATTTGGCACAAGTTAAGTTTTTTCATCATTAGTAACAATTAACAAATATTAACAAAGGGTTAGGTAATGACTAGTTTGCTATTTATTATGGCACCTTATTATAAAGTTTTACCCATGCGTTGATAAGGTTTATTGGACTACGTTACCCATAAGGCTTAGCGCCAGTTAGAGGCAGGATAGCCTACGTGAGAGAGCTATGAGCGTGTACATGTGTTGGTCCGCTAATGCAATAAAGAGTGCTAGGAACTAAAAATGCTGCTGCTCCCAGTTTGTCATATATAAGTAACAAATATAACATGGTGTCAGACGAGGATTTTCGCCGCACGTAGAAGCGGAGTTCTGCACGCTTCGTGGATTAGCAGAAGAGGCTTACGCTAGCAAAAGGTTTCGGCTCGTCAAGGTAACAGGAGAGAGGAAACATGGAAAAGCTAAGTCCAGCAACAACTATGCCGCTAACAGGAAATCTGGCTGATAACTGGAAAAGGTTTAAGCAGAGATTCAACATATATATGGCTGCCAGTGGCGGCTGGTGGTTTTTAAAGTGAGGGAGGAAGGAATTGGCCTGCCATTGGCCTGCTTGCACTGTTGGTGTATGGTGGCATAAGAATGTGAGACTCAAGTTGTTTCAGGGTGTTTTGGTGAACTACAAAATAGCAGGGAGGGAGTTATGTGAACAAAATGTATACAAAGCCACCAGTGGCATCACTGTAATTTGAGAAGGAAAGGATGCAAAGCATATTAGTCAAATCAGGCCTACTATTGATTTGTAAAAGTAAATAAAAAAATCTGGGCCTATTATTGGGCCTATTTTTGCCCTCACTGACTGAAGTTATTTAGCTATGTTTATTTTCAGTTACAATTGCTTGTAATGCTACCAGTAAGTCATGCGTACCTAGCAAACCATGTAGCACTCACAACACTGACGGTGCCATTACTTCTGATGACCTTGATTTTGGGAAGTGGTTTACCTCTTTCTGAATGAATGGAATGGTTTTTGTAATAAGACGTTAACAATGTCCTCCGTTTCCAATGTTTCCATTGTGCATTTAGGATCTCGCTATCGCAGATTTCACTTACTCTGCGTCTCTCAGACTGAGCACCGCGGCAATGCAGACCGGGTTTGTTATCGACAGCGTTGCCAGATTGGGCAGATTTCCCGCCCAATGATAATTTTTCCAGCCTAACATGGTTAAAAGTAGCCCAATTGGGTGGGAAATCGGACCAATCTGGCAACACTGCTCAACATCCAGGGATCCTGCTTATTGGTTCATAGCGCAGACGGATAGATTTTTGCGCGAATCAGACCCCTTAAGGTCCCACCCACTCAGAGGAGGATTTTCCTCCTCTCTTCCATTGAAACCCATGTTATCCACCGGCCGCCAGTACTTTCGGGAAAATGAATGGGAGTGGACGGCGGCGGAGGGAGGACGTTCCTCCCTGAAGTAATTGTCAATAGGCGATAGGGGGTGCTAATGTCCCTTTACCCAGGGAAACGAACATTATATATTCAAAGGCAATAAAGTAGTCATATTTAAGGGCATTAATTCATTACAATAGTCGGGGCAATCTAAATGTTTTATTCTCAACAATGTTAGGGAGGATCTTCCTCCCTCTCCTCAATGGAGAAGCCTCCACTGATGGCTGCAAGTGGATGTGGAGCAAAGGAAGACGATAAAGTAAAAGCGTCAATCTTGCTGCACGTGATAGGTGAGGATGCATTGGATATATACAACAGTTTCCAACTTGACAATGATGCAAGCTTGGATGAGCTAATGGACAAGTTTGAAGAGTACTTTGTGCCAAAACAGAACATTACGTTTGAGAGATATACGTTTTTCTCATGTGATCAAAAACAAGCATTAGGTTTTGATCAGTACCTAGCTGAGTTGCACACACTGAGTAAGACGTGTGAATTTGGAAATTTGAAAGACTCGCTAGTTAGAGACAGAATCGTCTGTGCCATACCCGATAATGGACTCGGAGAAAGACTGTTGCGGGAGCAAAACTTGACATTGGACAAAACTATTAACATGTGCAGAGCAGCAGAAACCACACGTGCTCAAGCCAAGGAGCTGCGCAAGGAAGAGACAGCAGTACATGCGATAAAAACGGGAGAACAGTACTCCAACCATCCAAATAAATACAAGTCGCAATGAGAGGCTAAAACAGACTTTAAATGTGGGAAATGTGGAGGAAGCCACAAACCAATGTCATGTCCAGCATATGGCAAGGAGTGTCATAACCACGGGAAAAATAACCACTTCTCAAAATACTGCAAAGCGGACGCCTTAAGAAAAAGAAGGTACATGCAGTTGAAGGGGAACCTAAGGAGTTCTTTGTGGATGCTGTGGGCATAAAGGAGGCTAAAGATGTAGAAGAAGGGATAGTGCCATTGACTGTTAACAGGGCTATCATTCCATTCAAACTGGACACGGGAGCCTCAGTCAACCTCATATCTGTGAATGAGTATGAGAATCTCACTGTGAAAAGCAAAATATTCCCTGTGCAAACAAAAGTGAGTGGATACACTGGAGAAAAAGTGCCAGTCAAAGGAGGCTGCATTGCAACATTCGAACACAGCGGTAAGCAAATGAAAGCAATGCTGTTGATTGTTGATATGAGTGTCAAGCCAATATTGGGATTACAAGCATGCCAAGGACTAAACCTTGTAAAGAGAGTCTTTGTAGTCTCATCTCAACCTGCTAATGATCATGACTCACTCATGGAGGAATACAGGGACTGTTTTGAGGGGCTTGGATGTTTACCAGGGGAATACAAAATTGAAGTTGATGAAAATGTGCCTCCAGTAGTTCATCCATATAGAAAAATACCATTCAAGCTGAGAGGAAAACTCACAGAAGAAAGAAAATTGATGAACCTACATCATGGGTCAGCTCACTGGTCGCCGTGGAAAAGCCCAACGGAAAGCTGAGAACGTGATTGGATCCAAGGGATCTTAACAAAGCAATCAAACGTTAACACTTTAAGTTGCCGACGAGAGAAGAGATCATGGCACAGTTTGTTGGAGCTAAGTGGTTCAGTAAACTGGACACCTCATCAAGGTTCTGGCAAATGAAGCTAGACGAGGAAAGCTCCAAGATTTGTACTTTCAACACACCAGAGGGAAGGTACAGATTCTTATGTCTGCCATACGGGATCCTGTCGGCGCCAGAAGTCTACCACAAGAAAATACACATGATCTTTGAACACATACCAGGAGTCGATACTATGATGGATGACATCATCGTGTGGGCGTCGAGAAGAACATGATGTGCGACTGAGACAGGTGCTCGACCTGACACGGCAAGTAAACTTAAAACTCAACAAAGTTGAGTTTTAAGTTTAGGTTAGTTGGTCGATGGTATAATCATTCTATGCCTTTTCGAAACATTAGCACATCAGTCGAAACCAGTGTCTTTTATAAAATATATCTGTAAATATTTGCGTTGGACTTTACTCCAAAGTGCCTGTTTGGAGTAAAGTCATTGACATTTGTGGGGGATGTAGCCTCTGAGGCAGGGATTAGTCCAGACCCAAGGAAAACATCAGCCATCTAGAAAATGGAACGTCTCAAAAATAAGGATGACGTCAGAAGGTTTCTAGGTATGGTAACTTACCTTAGGAAGTTCATACCTCAACTATCAACAAAGTCAGCGCCACTCAGGTGTCTCCTGGAGGAAAAAAATGAATGGACATGGTCACATGAACAGGAAGACTGCTTTAAAAACTTGAAGAGAATGCTCACCACGAGCCTGTGCTTAAGTTCTATGACCCGGAGAAGAGCACACGGATTACAGCTGACGCGTCAAAGTACGGACTAGGGGCAGTATTGCTACAGCTGCATGACAAAGACTGGCAACCTGTCGCCTATGAGTCCAGAGCGTTGACATCAGCTGAAACTAGATATGCAGAGATCGAGAAGGAGCTACTAGCCAGCACCTACGGATGTGAGAGATTCCATCTGTATGTATATGGTCAAGCTTTTGAAGTGGTATCGGACCATAAGCCACTGGTGTCAATCATGTCAAAGCCACTCAACGACTGTCCTATGAGGATGCAGCACATGATGATACGGCTGCAAAAATACGACGTGACTATGAACTACACACCAGGCAAGTACATTTTCGCTGCAGACATCCTTTCTCATGCAGTTGACAAAAATGAAAGGACAGATTAAATGCACAAATAAAGGCTTATGTGGACATGATAGTGTCATCCCTGCCTGTTTCTGAAGAGAGAAGAGAGCAGATCAGAAAAGAGACAGAGAAAGAGCACACCATGAGAACACTAAAAGAGACAATACTGAGAGGATGGCCTGAACAAAGACAAACATGTCCAGCTGCAATACAGGACTACTTGATGTGTAGAACAGAACTCACTGTTGTGGATGGCATATACACAAAGGAAACAAGTTTGTCATTCCACCTGCAATGCGAAAGGAAATGTTACAAAAGATACATGAAGGACATTTGGGAGAAATGCAAGCGGAGGGCACGAGAAATTATGTATTGGCCAAGATTGAACACAGATATCAGCCATACTGCGGCTTCTTGTGAAGTATGTCTCCCATACAGACCCAAACAGCAGGCAGAGCCGCTGATGCCACACCAAGTGACGAAATACACATAATACAAGGGTGGAGTTGAATGTTGTGAATGCTGTGAATGTTGAGGAACCAAGCCTAAGATATTTACTCTTGTGTACTGTACAATATGATGTAATAAAAGTGATTCTGATTCTGATTCTGAGTTGACTTGTTCGATTGCAATGGAAAAAATCATATTGTGGGTACGGACTACTACTCTAACTATCCAGAAGTTGCAACATTACAGTCCACAACCAGCAGAGCCGTCATTGCTTTTCTGAAGACTGTTTTTGCGAGACATGGAGTCCCAAATGAACTGTTTTCAGATAATGGACAACAGATTTCAAGCTGCGAATTTGAAGCATTCGCCAAAGAGTGGGGTTTTAACCACCACACGTCAAGCCCAGACTACCCAAGGTCAAATGGGCTTGCAGAGAGCTCAGTTAAGAACATCAAAGGAATAATGAAGAAAGCACATTATGGAAATTAGGACTTTCACAAAAGTTTGTTGATCTACAGGAGTGTGCCACTGCAAAATGGCCTGTCACCAGCCCAGATGTTCATGGGACGTAACTGCTCCGAGACTGTTACACAGCCACCAGAGGTGACAAACACCACTACGGGCAACAAAGACTGTCTGAGTTCCCTAAATACTACTGACTCTGGTCAAACCATACCCAGTTCACCAGCTGAGAAACACAGACCCAGTAGGATGGTTGAACCACCTGAGAGACTGATATAATCCTGCTGATGGAGTTATGGACTATGGGGGGAGAAAATATGTTGTTGTTTTTTAAAAAAAGAAAATGAGGAAAAATAAATAAGTGAATGTTTGTAACTTTGGTTATGGCAGTATAATTTATGTTTGGTTTTGAATATTTTATACTGAGAAAACAAAGCTTGATGCTTATGGTTAAGCTAAAGAAATACGTAAACAAATGTTTATTTGTTGTAATGTGGTAATAAAGTTGCTTATTTTGAATGCATTTGTTTAGATAGAAAATGCTTTACTTCTAACGGAAGGGAGATGTGTTGATAAGGTTTATTGGACTACGTTACTAATAAGGCTTAGTGCCAGTTAGAGGCGGGCTATAGCCTACGTGAGAGAGCTATGAGTGTGTACATGTGTTGGACCGCTAATGCAATAAAGACTGCTAGGAACTAAACATGCTGCTGCGCCCGGTTTGTCATTTTATAAGGAACAAACATAAAAACCCACACTTTTATTATTCTGTACATTAATAATACCTTTTTATTCTCCCGCCTTATTCTCCGTAATTATGTCCTACAATTTTGAGGCGTCATTACCAAACCACTACCAAAAATTCGGCCTTATCAGTGCAGCTACTTTTCTCGAGTAAATACTGAATTTGTTTAGTATAAAAAAAAGACTCAAATCAACCACTCTAAAAGCGAACACCTGGGAAGTGTCCAAATGAATCCACATATGGAAAATGAAGGTAAGCAGATTCCCACAATTTTTTAAGGCTAGCCCCCGGCCTGTTTGCCAAATCTTGGTGATGCAAATACTGTAGTTTGGCAAAAGTCTGTACCCCATAACCATGACCAGTGCAAACAGCATCAGCGGTGAAATTAATGTATTTTGGGACATGCGTCAGAGCTTAGTCTGTTCTGTGCCAACCAGCTAAGACACTCAAGATCCATCCATCCCAACTTTGAAGACGGTCAGCTTTCGCATGAAGATGTCTGTTATAAAGATGCTCTTTATTTCTCTCAGCTGAGCGCCAGACTGGTTGGAGCCTACTTTTCCTCAAACATGTTCAAATATGTTAATCCTCCATGCTGACATTTCAGCAAAGCTCAGCACTAAAACCGCTTAATAATCTGCTTGTGTGACCACCATCAAACTAATGTAATATCATTTTTTTCCGAGCAATAATTAATTGATTTACTTTTCTGACAGATTCAGTGAGCTAAATTATAATGTCCCACACCAGATGTGGTTAAACTATTAATGTTAATTCTATCAAATTCTGAACAAATTCCCCAATGGGCAGACAATGCAGCTAGACTATTTAGATATACAAATACAGATGCTTTACTGGAACACTGGGACGACTGTACAAAGACAATTACTTTTTTAAACTGAAAAACCTAAACTTTTATTCATTTGATTCTTGGGATCCACCATCTGTGGATCCCTTCTGTACACTCGTTGCACTTGCCATTTTTAGTTACTTTGATCGAATGCTCTAATGTTCTGAGCCTCACTTGTAAGTGGCTTTGGATCCATGACCGCAAGTGAATGTAAAACAACAGGATGTATGTATTTTAAGGAAATGTAACAAGGAAGTTGTTATCTTCATGGTGCGGTACCTCAGCTTTTTCAAAGGTCCCACGTTGTGTGTTTTGATGTGGAAAACATCTGTTTTATTCTTCTCGAAGGCTGTCCGACTTCTGTAATTTTATGGCAAGACAAAATAAGCATTAATAAACAAAGAAAGGGTGTTGTTCATTGATGAGGTGTATGACAGGTTGCAGGTTTGTTTGTGTGTCTGCTTCTTTGCTTGCATGTGGACGTATGTGTGTGCGAGGGGTAAAACACGAGAAGGACTTTATACCATCGATGGTGGGCTGGGGTCTTCCATGGGGGTTTGAATTGATGATAGTCCTCTTCTGCTTACCATAGTGAACCAGACTACCTCTCTTAACCATTCAACAGCTGCCCTTGTGCCACAGCTCTATCTAGCTATCTATCCAAGGAGGATGAACACAGTCTAGCACGCATAAACCAACAAATGCTGCCCCCATTATCTGAAATGTGTTCACTTTGTTCACAAAAGGACACTGATCGAAACAGAAAAAAAAACCACCATCAAACTTAAAAGGAGGCGCAAAATCCATCACTTACCTGTATAATTGTGTACAAATAAATGAATAAGACAACTACAAAATACAGGTAGGACCATGTATACGATGGAGTAAGGTGAAACTCCTTCTATCCACTGTTTTTTGTTTTCTATACTGTGTGCAGTATAGAGCCTTATAAATCCCATTTCTATGTTGGATATCTAGACAACAACCACCACACACCCTGTATACTGAATGCATGACATGTGGCTGATTGAAGGATCACTGAAACCAGTCTAGTAATGGATAACATTCCTTCTAGTCTAGAGTAACAATGGAGAATAATATATGCAATGTACATATTACAGGTAACTGTATCCCCATTCTATGTTGGCAGAGATGAGCCAGCGAGTTACCTAATCCGCCGATAGAATTTCCTGAGGCTTATCTGATTATTGAAAACCTTTGGCATCGTGGTCTTCCTTCATTTGCCTTGAAATGGAAAAGAAGACCATCCATGTCACATTGTTCCCCTTACTCCAGATATTTTATGTCCTAATGTTGCTACCGTATGGAGAACAGATTCCTGCAACTCATCCAATCCAAGTTGTATTTATCACTGCAATTTCCTTTTCTATTGACTAGGGATGAGTTGAAGTTTTATAAAAGGTAATTCTCATTGTTTCATATCGTTTATAAGTTAAATTAATTTTTCTCAGCAGGAATTATCTCATACAGTGCCATTTGCATTTTGAATACCAAAAAACAATTAAGAAAATCATAGGCATCCTTTAGCAGACGAATAAGGAAATACCTCTTTTCTGTGCTGAAGAAATGAGAGGAATAGAAAGGTTCATGGTTACTGATTGACATGAGAAGAATAGTTACGTTGGCTACGGATGTTACAGGCTGTAGTTCGTCAGACCTTTTTACATAAACTAGCATAGGGTTATCACACTAATCTTTGGTCTTAAAACCAACATTAACAGTTTAAATAATTAACATAGATAAAACAATAACAGCAGTAATTTTACATAGATATTTTTAGAAACACTACAATGTGTGAACTCACTTGCTGGCCAGGTGGACCTTGGGACTGACTCCAAAGTCTCCAAAAAGTGTAACAAAAACATTGGCATCTGTACCTGCTCCTTTCACATCCCCAGTGACGGTGACCACCTCATACACTGGAACACAGATACATTCATGGAAAAGGTTGTTTAAATAAAAACATATAAAAAGAGACGAGAGAGAATAACACAAGCAGCATTCAACCAGGGAAGGAAGGTAATAGCCTTACATCACTTATTGTTCCCAAACAGCACTACAACAACCTATAACCACAACCTATAACTTAAAATAGACGTGTTGATCAAATGTATTTGAATGTTTAATGACTTTGTATTTGCATTGGAAATGCGTAGGAATTCTTCAACCATTCATTTGAAACAAAAGCCAAAGCATATGTACTGAAGTAGCTAAATGGATGTGTTTTCATGTGTTCAATAGATCCACGTGCTTTATCATGCCCACCATCTGACAACATAGGCTGGATGAGTCGCATAACCACTGGGTATCCCGTGCAACACAATACCCTCACCTGTGTGCTGCTGGTAAGAGATGTGTGTGTGTGTCTGTGTGATGTAATGTATACAAGATTTAACACTGAACCCAGCACGGGAGTCAGGTTATGTAACACCCAGATAACATCACCCAGATAACATCCTGCGTAAAGCGTGGAAAATACAGAATGATGTGTTTTCAAAGAAAGATATAATAGAGAAAATGGAGTTAAGATCATCGTATTTGAAAAGATAAACGCACTAGAGAGATGGTGTTTATGTCAATACTCAAGAGATGAAAATTGGTGAAGGTGTTAATATTTTAATTTCTGAAATGTCTGAAAAGGGATAAGTCAGCAGGAATTTGTAGTAAGCAGTAAAACATATATCCTTTTTAAGATATATATTTTTGAAATATCAACAACGAAGAAAGGCAATAGTCGAACTCAATGAACTCAACATAAACTGCGCTGGCAAAAATGTATATAAGCCTGGTTCAGTTTTGCTAGAGTTACGAGTGAAACAGACAGGAAACAAGCATAGTGCAGGTTGATTGCTTGAAAATAGCCCATTTAAACATAACTGAATTTATGTGACTGAAAATGTCGTTCTGTCAGGGGTGTCAGCCTGTAATTGGGCCCACAAACACATCTTAGCAAAGTGAGACACACTAGCGGTTGATAAATGACCAATGATCTAAGGGAAAGTAAGAAAGAGAAGAACAGGCAAGACACCTGATAAAGAGCAATCTGAGAGAATTAGATCAGTCAGAGACACAGAAACCAAGTTATCAGGGTAAGGACTGAAAATAACTGATTAAAGTGGAAAAGGAGACACCTGATAAAATTAGATAGAAGGCTGCCTGGCAGAGAGTGTTTTTCTAGACCTCTCCATCCTTCATTCTAGATAAACTGAATCCAGAGTGGAGGACACAGTGCACATTACACAGCAGACTTCGCA
Source organism: Gadus morhua (assembly GCF_902167405.1). Taxonomy (NCBI): domain Eukaryota; kingdom Metazoa; phylum Chordata; class Actinopteri; order Gadiformes; family Gadidae; genus Gadus; species Gadus morhua. Next base: position 2,051,019 of record NC_044066.1, read on the forward strand.
AACAGGCCCTACTGGACACAACAAACACGTATAGGCCATATTCTCCATCTGCTTCCCCTTTACCATGCCTCTATAATGCAAGATACAGACGTGGTCATTTGAGCTCAATGTATTTGATATGGGCTACTGGTCATTTGTGTAATCTACTTGCTACAATCTTGTTTTGCAAATGTATTGTCTTTGTTGAACCTTAATAGATTTCAGTAGTGGTATTATGCTTATCTAGTCCCAACGTAACGATGGAGATAACCAGTGTGTGTACTATAGAGGGAAACAAACTGACCAACAGTAAGCAAGGTGGTTCATGAATAGAAAAAGGATCTAGCCTAATGTCTAATCTAATCTCTTTAGTCTGTATAGTCTGTGTTCTGTTGTACTCAATCCTCAAGTCTGGTTCATAGTCTATCATGGTGTCTGTTCTAGATTCAAGACTTGTGTCTAGTCTATTATAGTATCTGGTCACTGCTGTATGTTCTAGTCAGTTTCCTGCCATGGTCTGTTGTGCTCCTCTGGCTGGCCGCCCTGCATCTGCTGCTCTCTGGGACCTCACCCAACACCCGTCTGGCCAGATTCTCTGTGGTGCTCCATCCATGTGGAACACAGCTGAGCTTTACCAGCCTGGTACAGGGAGGCTTTCCCATGGCTGGACCAGTCCTGTTTGAGTCCAGAGACTGGCTGATACCATCAGATGTATTAGTATTATAGTACTTTCAGATAAGGGTTCCTACCTTTCTTCTTATAGTAGTCATCCTCGTATCCGTCAGAGGAGTCGGTGTGGTAGCTGAGCAGCTCGTTCTGGTAGATCTCGGCGTAGTCCAGCTGTTTTGATTTCTTCTTCTTTTTCTTTTTGTCATCGTCGTCCTTTGGCTTTTTCTTCTTCTTTTTCTTGGAGTCCTCCTCCTGCTCCGACAGGTCTTCCTCGTCCTCGTCTTCTGCAGACTTCTTCTTTTTCTTCTTCTTTTTCTTGGAGTCCTCCTCCTGCTCCGACAGGTCCTCCTCGTCATCCTCGTCTTCTGCAGACTTCTTCTTCTTCTTCTTCTTATCCTTGGATCCCATCTCGTCCTGCTTCTCGGGATCCGCAGACTTCTTCTTCTTGGTCCTCTTCCTCTCCTCCTTTGCTCCTCCGTCAGTCACTTCTTCCGGCGGGGACTTCCCTGAGCTCCTCTTGTTCGCCCTGCCAGTGTTGACATTGTTGTTGTTCTGCTCGTGGCCCTCATCCTCCTGCTCCTCCTTGGTCACGACACCGCCCTCAACGCCTCCATCTGAGGATCTCTTCTTCTCCTTCTTCTTCTCCTTCACCTTCTCCTGCTCTTTCTTCTTGCTCTTCCTCTGCTCCTCTTCGGGCGGGGAGGGGTTCTCCCGGTCTGCACAGCTCTCCCTGCTGTGTTTCCTGCTGCCACTCCTCTCTCGCTCTGGAGCATTCTTCCTCCTCTCCCTCAGCTTTGGCTCACTTTCCTCCACCTCGTCATCCACATCTTTGGTTTCTTTGGAACCTGTGGATTTTTTCGCTTTGGTTGGCATCTTTTATTCATCCACTTACCCGGCTTTTAGTTTCGTCAAGTGCCGCCTGGAGTTTCTAATGCTGTAAGACAATTCATTTGACCTGCGAATGTGAGAAGGTGCCAGGACTCTGGGTTTCGGATCTGTGTGTCTATTTGTGTGTGTCTGTATCTGTGTGTGTGTGTGTGTGTGTGTGTGTGTGTGTGTGTGTGTGTGTGTGTGTGTGTGTGTGTGTGTGTGTGTGTGTGTGTGTGTGTGTGTGTGTGTGTGTGTGTGTTTGCGCCTTGATAGACACAGTCCAAGGCTTAGGGCCACAGAGGACTTATGGCGGCCTCGGGATCTCCTTCACTGGGCAGTGCGGCCACACGACTGAACACACTTACGCTCATGAAAAATTACTGTCACCTCAGTTGTCACGTGGCCCGGGGAGAGGGCCCTGTGAAAAAGGAGCCTTGCTAAGGGAACTTATCCTCTCTGTAGCAAAGAGGTCCATAATTTATAGTGTCATCAGGATCACTTTACGAGTGGGGGGCCTCTCATTTGTGAACCTACACTAATATGCAGACATACCTCTCTCTCACACACACACACACACACACACACACACAGACACACACACACACACACACACACACACACACACACACACACACACACACACTCCCACATGTGCACCGAAACATTTTAGTTAGGCACAAAAGTGTACACAGACATCTCACACATGAACTCACAGACAACACAAACACACATGTGGTCATATGCATAAAGTATATTTATATTCAGATCTTAAATAATAACTGCATTTAGAAGTAATTATTTTTTATTCATGTTCAATTCCCATTTTTTTTATTCATGTTCAATTCACATTTTGCCGAAACGATACACATAATTTTTGTTGTTGCACTGCAGTACCTGTTTAGGGAAATTTATAAGATGGTTCTTAACCAGCTTTGTCTTCAATCAAGATCTTGTATTCTGCCCCTGAAAGCCTCAATCAACTTTAGGATCACCGGACAAATGTGCAAGCTCATGTTTTATTTACTCAGTGCGTCTGGGGATGGAAGTGAATCTATTCTATTACCCACCACACCATATAGACCACACAATAATAAAGCTATCATTATTATCTCATCAGACCACACATTGGTAGTGCCAACACCAGTTCTGAATGGTTTCTGCCTCTACACATAGAGTGGTCCACATAACACCATATAAAGGTTTATGGGTCTGAGATAATTCAGACCCTGTGGGGGTGGCTTCTTAACCATCCCGCCCACACCGACACAGACTGAAGGTTTAGCTGTTAAATCAGATGCTTCACGACCTGGACTTCAAGTTCAATTCTTAATTTGTGATCAAGTGTCGTAATTAGTCTAAGAGCAGGGAGAATGATCATTAAAATCCCTCCATTATACGTGATAGCAGGGGTCTATATTACGACATGGGAGCATAGAAGCAGTGGAATGTTAGTTATTATGGGATAGAGATGGTTTTGGGGTACTAAATTGTGAAATGATTTGTCCTAACGGAAGACCTATTTGTGTTTGAAAGTAGCGTTTCACATGGAATATCAGAAATTACTGTTTATAAACATGATTTAGGCATTAAAGTACAACAACACTATAATCAGACCATATATGGTAGCACATTTTCCTTATGTGATACAATAGTTTTTTAAGTGTGACAATGTTATTCCACTAGTTTAATACCTATAGCAGGACTTTTAATTCAATATTCAGATTGTTTTCACAGAGAAGAAGAAGAATTTGATGGTGGGTCACACTCACTCAGTCATTAAAATAACTTACATCTATCTGCTCTTCAACATCCAGTCTACTCTGATGTTTCATGACTAATCAACATCACACCTGGTCTGGTAAAAAAGGGCCACTTCAAGTTCTGTGCTCTAATGTTGATTGTCTTCTCGTGTTCTTCTTTTGTTGGTTAAAACCGACCTGAGAGAGACATCACCGAAAGAAATGTGCTGATCAGAATTCAGCCATCACAAATGTCCTGCACATAATATTGCCAACAGACTGGCCAAGGGAAAGTGTCCATGTATAAGGAACATGGATTGGATAAATTGCCATACTTTCCTCTGCACCATTTATATAATTGATGAACTGTGCATTGAGGTGGGGATGGCTAGCCTGACACATCCTGCTGTAACAAGATATTGGTGGATTTAGTATAATCGGACATAAATGAGACTGGGCCGCTAAAGTGAGTCAGTGAGAGGACACTGACACCACGCCTGCTTAATAATTAAGGGACTGATAGTAGCTTTGCTTAAGGAGTTAATTGGACCAGACAAGCCAGAGGTCAACTGACCCAAGTTAAGACCGGTAATTCACCACCTTATGGCAACACACTAAATGGTATATATTGTTTGTATGTCATCATTTGTATGTCATCATTTGTATATCGCATAGCATGACTTGTGACTTGATGTCTTATGTCTTTGTGTAAACTCACCCCTTATGGGGGACATTTCCCTTTCTTTTAACACAGAATCTTTTATTTATAATCTTTTATTTTTACCAATCCCCCCCACATACACACACACACACACACACACACACACACACACACACACACACACACACACACACACACACACACACACACACACACACACACACACACACACACACATTGAATATTTAGGAATAGTTGTCGCAAGACAGAAAATAAAAAACAGTTTATTTACAAACACAATAAAGAAAGATCTACATTCTTGTTAAAAAGCACTGTGTTATCTATTCCCTTTAATTCAGACTAGTTCTCTTGTAATCAATTATTGTTCTTTTTATTATCATTGCTGAGTATTTTACACAATGAACCATGAAGTGATTAGAAAATCCTAATATTTCTGTTTCTCATGTGCTCATACATGTTGACCTTAAACGACTTCACTGTGATTTATAAAGGAAGCAATTTGTACCGTGAAGTCCATCCAAAAACTCACGAAGTAGAGAAGACTCTTTGTCATGATCTGTGTCTGATACACAAAGTAGAGAGGACCAAGCATTATACATCATTTCAAGAGTCGAAGAATCACTCCTGGAATACAAATAAGTTAAGATAAGACAATCCCAAATGCTCCACTTCCGGGCGCTTCTTAGAATACATGCAAATGCATTGCAGCAGGTGAAATAAGGTGAGACAACAATAGCAAGAGAGAATTCCATCACATGATGAATGGCCCAAGAGCCATCGTCATCCAATCAATCCATCGAGTCAATCGAATCGCCACCACTGATACACAATACTGCTCTGAAAGAAGTCATTGCTTGAACTTGAAGTGATAACATTTGTCCACATCCAAAAGCCCCCTGTGATATTAGTGGATGCGGAGCCTATGTGTGAACATATCTCAGTGATTCATTGAAGCAGACACACACAAAGCTGAGTAGGCCATAGAGTACAAACATGCACAGCATTACATCGTTATGCATGGAATTGTATTTTACAGGGGGATAGAGCAATTCCAAAACAAAATGCACAATAAATGCTGTGCACTGCGATCTCTTAGAGATTCTACGATTTTAAGTTTAAAAAGTGTGGAAAAGAGCTGGATCTACAGTAATGTACATTAGGTATGCGATCCACATGGGTGAAGTGCGCATCAGAAAAAGTGTTGATTTCTCATAAGGCAGTATGGCTTAAGACATGGAGGACAGCAAGAGATGGGATCAAATAAGCCATATAGCCACAGTGTGTGGCCTTCATTCGTTGTTATCTTTCTCCAGTGCTGTATGGAGGGTGAACAGATTGGATTGGCGATAGGAAGTCAAAGATTTGTTCTCTTAATGTTATAAAAAAACATTTGCTCGGCTTTTGTCCAAAACTACGACTTACGCCTTAAAATACTCAATCTTACGCCAGGAATATTTGAGAACATTACCTGGTAATTTCAAGGGAAGATCAGCTTTTGAAAATATGCTGTTCCAGTTAACCATTTTATATTTAATAAATTAGAAAACCATAGGTTACATCTTTTGTAAATTGTTGGATTGGCAATACTAACCCTATCAGTAAATTACACAAATTGATTAAAAGCTGCCACATCTGTTCCATATGGAGACAGCTAACATGTGGAACACAGGGGGGGCTGATGTCTCAGAGAGGGGATAGAAGGAGCAAGACCCCAACAAGGGTCCGGGTTTTAGAGCAGATATTTGTGCATTGTCAAGTACAAAGCAATACTCCTGTACAACGGTATAAAACTTTGCAAGCCCGGGAACCGGACGCATATGCAAGCTCATGTTTTATTTGCTCTGGCATATGCGCCAGGCCCCACTCCTGTTCAGACAGATTTCCAGCAGACTGCACAACCGTTTATCTATAAGGGGCGGGTTTCAGTGCCTATTAGAGCATTTTCATAAGCAACCAAGATGGCTACCGATAATTTGTCCCACGATTGGTTGCTCTGATTGGTTGTAGATCTATCCAATTACATCCGGAGGCATATTGGTGTTTGTCTGTTGATAACTCCCTTTGGAAATCGAAAAGGAACTGAGAGTACACATTTGCGTATTGGACTGGCATTGTCAGGCTACAAATGAACCATTGGAAAAGTTCACTTGAAAACGTCACGAAAAACGACGACAATCACTTGGAAGACCACGTATGACAATAAAAACGAGCAACTCATGGTTTAGAAGAAGAGAGAATCAACGACTTGTAATGTGAGCAAGTTAAAGGTACACATCAAAGTTGAGAACTAACATAGTTTGGCATCAAAGCAAGCAAATTTGACAATGAAATGGAAATGTTAACTACAACATAAAACGAAGGCTCCAGAGGTAATCAGTTTCTTTTAACAGTTAGGTTGCTAACACTGAACCAGCTTGCTAGTTAGCAAAAATATGCTAGTGAACAGAAAATCAGATCTGTTGGATTTATTATTAGAGGTAGTGTTGCATTTTGCCACTGAGATGGCACATGTACCGTAACTGTCTTCAAATGTAATCCCCCTGGAGCTTTCTTACATGCATAACTTCCTCCAAAATCCCCCCCATCCTTCACATAAATGTACTAAATGGTTTTAAAAAAAGGACAGACTCCATGTCAATCATCTTTTAAAAGTAAACACCACTTAAAAATCGTAGTGACACTTTAGAATAACATCGTAAGTAATTTGCAAGCCTTTAGTTAAGGATCAAATAATCATTAACAAAATATGAACATACATTTGTAGATGATTAATAAGTACTATGTTAAAGGATTTTTATTCTACCGGCAGGTGTGATGTTGATCAGCCATTACAATCCGTGTCAAATCGACCCTCTAGGGACATCACAGGTGTTGGTTTCCACACAGGTGTGTGATAGATAGATCATCTGTCCATGTATCTATAAGTCTCTAGAGGGTCAGTTTTGACATGGCGTGTAATGGAGAGTCAAGATCACATCTAGTGGTAAAATATGGGACCTTTAAGATAGCACTTATCAATCATCTACAATGAATATAAATGTTCATCAATTACTAAAGGCTTATAAATGACTAATTACTGTTATCATAAAGTGTTACCAAAATCTCCCATTAAAAAGGTAAAGCTGGAACTCCTCCACAACAAGGTGTAAAGTGAGTCCCTCAGTGGATGTGGAACAGCCTTTGTGGGCCGGTTGTCGGGGGCGATCACCTGCATTGCCCTGTATGAACGTTGACGATCCCGCGCGTGTGCATGTGCAGGAAGTTAAAGATCTCGTGGGGCATGGCGTGGAAGCCGGGCCGTGGCTTGACATTGTCGTAGTAGTGGTGAGTGATGTAGATGCCTAAGGGGTTCATGGGGAAGGCCCAGAAGCCGTAGAGGTGGACCTCCTCGCACATCTCCAGGGCGGCAGTCACCAGCATCAGCCCGCTGCTGAGGCGCTTGGCCCGCACGCCCTGCACCGCCCAGAAGCGCTGCACGTTGAGCAGGTACTGGGGGTGGAAGAAGAACACGCCACGCTGGGAGTCAAAGTCGTCCAGCATGTACTTGACGCGGAAGGAGACGTCGGTGTTGCGCGTGTTGTAGAACGCCGGCAGCACCACCGAGGAGTTCTCGTAGTTCTGGAGGACCTCGTAGAACGGCCGCCGCCACTTCTCCAGCTTCTGGAACCTGGAGGGCGCAGAACGAGATGGGAACACAACAGAGAGAGTAGAGACAGTACTAGAGTTAGACAATACTAGAGTTAGACAGTACTAGAGTTAGACAATACTAGAGTTAGACAGTACTAGAGTTAGACAATACTAGAGTTAGACAGTACTAGAGTTAGACAGTACTAGAGTTAGACAATACTAGAGTTAGACAGTACTAGAGTTAGACAATAGACAGTACTAGAGTTAGACAGTACTAGAGTTAGACAATACCAGAGATAAACAGTACTAGAGTTAGACAATACTAGAGATAGACATTACTAGAGTTGGACAGTAATAGAGTTAGACAGGACGTGAATAAGACAATATTAGAGTTAGACAGTACTAGAGTTGGACAGTAATAGAGTTAGACAGTAGTAGAGTTAGACAGTAGTAGAGTTAGACAGTACTAGAGGGAAGATCAAGCCAACAGATATCAGTCAGCAAGCAATACAATCAAGACTCAAATAATAGTCAACAAATCAAGAGTTGAACCTATGGTATTTCACAGTCTTCTAAAATAATTGTCATGAATCCATTCCTAGCATCATTTTGTTAACCGAAACAAATGCAGCTGCCACGATAAATGACCCGATACTGTTCCTGAAAGCCACAAAGGCTATTTGTTCAGAAGAGAGCGAGATATAATTTAAATTAAGCAACGTTAAACAACTCCTGAATTGTGTGAGTATGCGTGTCTGTACCTCTCTGTAATTATGCTTGGATTAATTGTCACAAGATCCGTTTTAGTGCCGACATCTGCTGAGTACTTATCGTTGATAGGTGGTATATTGCATCTGAAAAAAAATAGGATCCTGTTATAGGACTCCAACACATTTTGAAGATAATACATTATCCATTATTTTTCTCTGCAACACTGTTGTCTGCAATATACCTGAACACAAAGTCTGCTGAGTCGATCTCTTTCCCACATTTGCTGTTCTTGATGATGCCTCCATTTCCAATGACAGCGCATTTCTTATATTGGGATTTGTTGTATGGCATATCCTGGAGAACAACAAAACACATATGAAGCTCCCATAGAGGTCATCCTGCTATGTCGTCCATATGAAGCTCACAGAGGAGACCTCCCTCTACGTCGTTCCCTAGAAGGCGGTAGACAGATGGGTGGGTGGAGGAATGGATGGCTGGACAGACTCACATCTGGGAACATCTTGAAGACCTCGGTTGTGACGGGCAGGATGCCGCTGGTGTCCACCTCGTACCTCAGCTTGGCCCCTGCAGGCGTGTTCCTCTTGGTGGTGAACAGGAAGGAGGGAGCATTACAGCACCGGGACAGAGACGCCCTTCAGAGGGACAGGAAAAACACACAGTTATACGGGGGAGCGGAGGATTTATATCAAGGGGCTGCTCCCAAGTCCTTTTCTTCACAACATTCATGTCTGGCCTTGAATGTCTTGAGTCAAGACTTAACGTTCAACCCTTTTTTTCCTGGACTCTCTCAGGATTACCAAATTACAAGCGCAGCCCTTCAGGGAATCGCTGCTTGGTTCCACACATACAACAATATATATCGAAACACATGGCAAGGGCAGGGATTTCAGATACCTTCAAATCGCTACTTGTTCTCTAGGTCCAACAATACAAAAAGGTGCAACCCCCTTGTCTCCTGTTGGGTGACCGTTGTTCTGAAAAGGCCCATTAAAAACTGACGACACCTTCTCTAGGTTGAACAGCAGGCAGGATGTGATATCTCGGTGAGATTGGCACCCAGTTGGACTGTAAGTTATTAACGCTAATACAACCCCTCAACTGCTTCCTTGATTGATCCTCAAGAACAATCAGGGTTGGAGACAGAGACGTGGCAGGGAGGAGAACAGGACAAGGTGATGCCATTTGAATTGGTTGATTAACTCCTAGAGCAGTGGGGGATTAGACACAGGGGTGTGCAGGGGAGGGGATGAAAACAAAACAAGGCGACATATTATTATTACCTTTTAGGAATTAACACAATCTTCTTCAAAAGCAAGAGAACAGATAATGGGGACCCTTGGAAAAGGTTGGCCCATTGACATGGGAGACGCAACACAAACAAATGAAGCAGAACTCTTCTATTTGAAAATAGATAAAGTGCTCCTATTTTACCACCAAGTGCGGTGTCGACTAGCCATTACAAGCCAAAGGTAAACCCCCACCCAGATGTATGATGATCACCAAACCAGTTGGTACAGTCCACTGGGAATGCTGGTCGGTGGATCCGTGTCGGATCATAAACCCGCCCCTCCCTTTGGGATGTAACCATAGCGGGTACATTTTTCTAATAGTAACTAGCATCACACCTGGTGGCCGTTCAACTGTAACTGAACCCCCAGTTTGGGCTCGAATTCAAACACTATGATATAAAACAAATGCTGAGGGTGCCAGGTCATATCCCCATGGTTACGATCCACCCCAAATTTGTGAAACTTTTTTATCACCCTTTTAGTGCATGAGCATTTCTTTAGTGTTGTTTTTTTGCGGCCACAAAAATATGGACGAGTGTCCGAGAAATGTATTCCTTTCTCGCAGCTTCACACACACATATCCACACACACCTGGCCGTTACACATGTCTACACACTTATTCACAAACACCAGCCGTTAAACATGTCTACAAACTTACAGAGTGCTCTACTATAAGGCAGAGGTAGGACTCATCTTAGGGCCCCTTCTGTCAGAGGGCCTCGTCCGTCAGAGGGCCTCGTCCGTCAGAGGGCCTCGTCCGTCAGAGGGCCTCCTCCGTCAGAGGGCCTCGTCTGTCTGAGGGCCTCCTCTTGGGGCCCCTTCTGTCAGAGGGCCTCGTCCGTCAGAGGGCCTCTTCTGTCAGAGGGCCTCGTCTTAGGGCCTCATCTGTCAGAGGGCCTTGGGATCTTTTCAATTTGTGTTCACTCTTCAGATCTGTACTGGGCGGTCAACGTGAGCATTTTCCGTTGAAAAGACATCTAAAAGATGTCGACGGCTGCTGTGGAAAATACTTTAACAAATCTTTCAAAAGTTATTTCAAAGGCTTTTTGCTGCTTTTCATTTAACGTTCACATTTAAACCTAGTTTCAAGCAGATATTTTCATTTCATGTACAATTCTTAATTAACTTATTTCTACAGAACCACAGATATATTTCTCCCTTCTGTTGGTTATATTTCAAGTAGGCTACATTTAACCATGCAACTGGGCTATAAATAATTATTTGTTAAAACAGTGATTTGAGCTAACCACAGAACAGTATGAACAATATAAACCCCTCCTCCTGAATCCTCTGCTTCCGATGGGATGCAATTTATTGTTCTGTATTTCGGATATAAAGGTGACCCAACTCGCCATGAGGAGCGTTGCTGCCCCCTATAGGTAGACCTTACATCGGCGACGATAACGTGACGTAATGTGCTCGTTCGGGCCGTTCTGCGCAGAAGGTTGGTCGGCAGTGGTTGACCCCAGGCGCTTTGACGTGTGGATTTGTAATAAACCAAAGTAGACTTTTTGAACCAGTGAGCATTATGCGGTTTAAAATATGGTAAAAATTGGTTAACGTTGAAAATACGTTGTATTTGAGACAAACGTCATTGTTTAAGGTGCTACATGATGAATTGGATGCATAATACAAATTGCATGCACACATGAGTTTGTGCTTATTGTGATGGGTTTTTGAACAATTGAGCATTTTTTTGTTTAAATGACATGTAAAATCTGTCTATTGAAATGAGGACAGGTCTTGGACATGTTTCCATATTTCAATGACTTCAACCAGACTTCTACTTGGATGTTTGGGTTTGTGGGACTGGGAAATATCAAACAGGCGTAAAAAGGATTACATTGATAAAAAAAGAGAAATTGTCCGATAAATCAGAGATTTATTAAAAGCAAGATGAGAACACAGACGATTAAAACAACAACATTTATTTTGAAATATTCCAACCCATTTGAGACCCCGGCCGTCCTGGGGCCTTGTGGCTCCAGGTGGACCCGTGGCTCCAGGTGGACTCGTGGCTCCAGGTGGACTCATAGCTCCAGGTGGACTCGTGGCTCCAGGTGGACTCGTGGCTCCAGGTGGACCCGTGGCTCCAGGTGGACTCGTGGTTCCAGGTGGCCCGCCTCTGCACCGCTGCTGAGAGGGAAAAGGGTTGGTCACCATGCACCCGCTTAACAAAGACACACTTCCTCCGAGTAGGTATTGAGTGCATAAGCAGAAGAGCATCTTTGTTTTTCACTTAAAAATGTGCAAGTCGCTGACGGCTAACAGCATGTAGAAACAACGGAAAAGCTTATTTGCGAACCGAAGCAGTGATTTAACGCAATAAGCATTGCATGATAATAGCAAACGCACGTTACATGTCTTTAAATATAAAGTACACATGTTTACAATATAAGTGAGCTAATCTGGACTCACCTGGTCAGCAGTTGAGTTGAAAAGAGTAAACGATTGCTGCTCCTGAAGTTGTGGCTGGAGACCAGAGCACCCAGTAGGTGTTGATACTCTGAGAAAAGTACTTAGTTTGACAACAGTAACGTTTTATTCGTTTGAGTTTCTGCGTAGGGAGGTGAGAGACTATCAAGATAATACATCGGTTGAATCTGGAAGTAACATTTGACTTCCACAACTGTTAAAATCTTAATTATGTTATGGTTAACATTTTGCCAAATTGTTGGCTTTTAATGCCTCCTTTTTTGGCTGCTTTTTTTAGTTGCCATGATGGCATGGCCTCTTTAAGTAAATATTTATAAGGGTTATGGTTATAAACCCTGTGAAAAGGTTTTTTATGTTTCGTTGCACATATTATATTTCGTGTGTGTGTACACCTGGACTATGTTTATGGATTGATTTCCCACAACCCATCCGTACTTCAACCCATTTAAATATTGTTTTATAAATTATTTGCTTGCCTGTTTGATTTAAATTAGCCTATATCTGTTTGATAATTATTTGAAAGTGAGTGATATTTGGTGTTCCTTAGGCCCAAACAGGTTGAAGACCACTGCTCTCCACATCGAGACACACTTCCCACTGCTCTCAACATCCACACACCTCCCACTGCTGTTCACATCCACACACACACCTCCCACTGCTCTCAACATCCACACACACCTCCCACTGCTGTTCACATCCACACACACACCTCCCACTGCTCTCAACATCCACACACACCTCCCACTGCTGTTCACATCCACACACACACCTCCCACTGCTCTCAACATCCACACACCTCCTACTGCTGTCCAAATCCACACACACTTCCCACTGCTCTCCACATCCACACACACCTCCCACTTCTCTCCACATCCACACACACCTCCCACTGCTCTCCACATCCACAAACACCTCACCGCCTTCCTCCCCAGATACTTTAAAGAGCCTAAGAAAAAACTTCTGATCTTCATATCAGAGTGAAATGTTCTCAATATGGTTGACAGAGACTTCAGTAAACATAGGATTTGACTCCTGTTTTCTCTTAGTGAAGATCCCATTTTAGTAACGTGACAAAATGTCCAATGTGACAATGTGGATCATCAAACAAGTTGTATTACCATGCTTAAAACAAAACAAAAAGGGTTTTGGATTCACAACCCCTTCGGACGGGGCCAACAGTTATTTCGAGAAGCAGATGTTGAGTTTGATGTTGACGATGATGATAATGTAGGGAAATATATACAATACATTTCCTTGTGGTAATGTGATGTGGGGATACATCATTACTTACTTGAAGTTGTCAGTCTCCATTTTATTCTGTTCCCACGTGCAAACCTGCAGGTTTCTCCACCTCTCAAAGAGATCTGAAGTTTTCACCCTGTGGAGAGAAAGAAAGATGACCCTTAAGAGACAGACGTATTACACTGCCAGACTATTCCTTCAAAAGGTAGATAAAGAAGGGAAGCATGAGAACAACAAAATAGCCCAAAAAAATAAAACAAGCCAATGACCGAGCGTCTGGCCGCTCCCGTCTTTATATAGCTGCCTCTGAACAGAGGCAGAATAGAGGCAGCTCTGAACAGAAGCAGCTTTCCCCTTGAAATGCCTGGAGATCTGATTTGGTGCTGGAGGAGTGGGAGATGCTTTTCTAACGTTGGCTACTCCTCTAAATCAGGGCCTATTAGAGCTGCTACTAAGTGGGCCTCCACCCGGGGAACATGAACATTACATCATGTTTCCACCGAGTACCCAAGAATAGAACACACACAGTTTTAGATTTATTATTATTGTGGTTCATAGTTTTGAGCAAAACTTGTTCATTTCAAGAATGGGATTTTTATGACTTTATACTTAGGATTTTGTTATTGACTAGATACTGTTGAGGTGAGTGAATAAAACAATTAATAATTGTGGGGGAGATTTTGTTATTATGATTATTATGTATTATTATAAGCAATAAGCTTAGAGTTGGGGATTATGGTGTGTATTAATCGTCTATCAAAGCTTCCACTGTCAAGGATCGTTCTTTCTATCATCATTTTCTGAGGTGTGAGAAACCTCATCCCATTCCATTCTTCTAGCAGATAGAGCTGCTTGCAGAGAGTATTAGTGTCAGTGGTTCAAGGGTACAGCGCATTAGTCCACAATCACTTACATTGTCAGGACCTTAACGTCCATAATGTCCTGCCTGAACTCTTTGCAGGCAGTGGAGTTGTATTCATAGGCCCCTTTGTAGGAGTCCAAATACCTGGAGGACACAGACAGTCAGTCAACCTAGGTCTAGAAGACACATGGAGGAGATCAAATGGGATTAAACGGTGAACCTGCTATCAGTTAGCTAAACGAATTGATTGATTTAATATTGGTGGCATATTGATGACGTTTAAATAAAAAAGTATTTAGGGGATTTAATGAATGAGAATTAAAATCGGTTTCACTTGGCATTCATTTGTGATACTGTGAATTATGACAGCAAAAAACTGAAAGGACACATTAGACGTGTGAATAGAGGACATATCTGTGTTCATCTCCTGAATGGCAGCCCTCCTGTGCACATCACAATGTCAGGGGTGGTGAATATGGGTTATGCTCGTGTGAGGCAACATCATTTTGAATTTTGGATCTTTAGATTTACACACGTTTTGTGATTGTGATACAGTAAAATGCTTGCAAATTTGCATTTAGTTGAAGTTTATCATGCACACTCACTCATACATACATGCTCATGCATACATCTCATCTTAAATGTAGACTAAAGAAATATTCTCACTGTTGGGGTTATATTTCACAAATGCTGAATATGAACTAAAGGCACCCCTAAATTGTTAAGTACTATATTTTTTTGGTTGATTTAAAAACATGATGTATTGGGGTGAACGTTGAATGATATATTTTAACATGACAGGAGATCTCAAGTTCGAGATAAGCTTTTGAAGCTGAGCCAAAAACATGATTGAAGTATGTAACTCGTTGTACTAAACTGAATTACAATTTGAATTATATAAGCTTGGTACTTACTTAATTCGTTTTTTAACTAAACTATTCTTAGCGTTGTTAGCAGAGTTAATAGTTTTAGTATAGCAGTTGTAGTAGAAGAAATATTGTTATTATAGTGCATTACTGTTTTTATTAATATTAATAGCATTGATATGTTCATGCTTTCAGGTCAGTATTGTTATTATTGGTATATAATGTGTCAATAATGTTTATGCACATATATCTGTCAAGAAAATCAAAAAGAAACCAAAGATATAGAGACACAACACACACACACAAATGACTGCAATGTTTCAATCTAAGGATTATCTGTTTATTATTATTTATTTATTTTATTTAGAGATTTTTTGATCTTTTTTGTTGATTTTAGTTTTCAGAAGGCCTAGCATACAAATGGAAATAACATTTATTTATCCTTTTACCTGTGTTCTTGCCGTTGACTTGAGGAAAGGATACACAAAATAATGAAGCTGCAATTGCAGCAGACACTATATGCATGTATGTGTATGATTGTGGAGTTTGATGTTAAATCAAACAGATGTCATGAGAATACAGATGATAGAAATATGGAAGAAACAATAAAAGTACCTATATGTGTCTTTGGGATAAAAAATAGAAAAAAAAACTAGAAAATGAACACAATTTAAAAACGTGTTTAAACCAAATGTGTTTAAACAACAATGTGGTATGAAAAGGTAAATAATGGAACTGGTGCTCAACCTCCACCTGCCGGTGCACAGCATGTTTCTGAGCGTTAACTGGACAGTGGTTTGGAAGCATGTGTCCTGTGGTTAATGACAGCCTTATCATTATTTGCATTGTGATTCGAGATGATAGAACCTCTTTTTTGTTTGCTTAGAAAGTTACTTTACTTGGAGTTGTGAATCGTATGCTATTTCAGAATGAACACTCGGTGGCTAGGCCCCATGTGGACACTATTTAAGCATAACTAGCATTACACTAAGAGCTGCCGAGTAATTTTTATTGTTTTGTTTGCGCCCAGGTGCCTGGGTATGTGCCTGTCTGGAAATCAAAGAGTTAAAAAGAAGGGAATCCAGGTTGACGAGAAGAGAGACAGACGTAAGAAGGGAAGAGGCAGTGAAGAAAAGGGTGGGGTCAACCCACACTATGAAAACACACAGCTGTGCAGAGCGAGACACACGTTGAGAAGAAGGACGATGCTTGGAGATGGGTGCTGGGATGGGTCACAAGTACGAGGAAAAGCCGGTACATCGACAGGAAGAAGGGCGAAGTTTCCCCAGATTTCCACTGGGTGGGTGTGTGTGTGTATGTGTGTGTGTGTCTGTGTGTCATGGCTCGGCGGAGGGGGGGGGGAGGGAAGGGGGGGAGGGGATCGAGGTGAAGCAGGTCAGACAACATGCAAAGAGCAATTCTGAGGTGCAACCACCACTGAAAATAATATGAGAGTTCATCCCTTTCGGACTAATGGAAAAGAAAGGCATTCTTGGGTTTCAGTGAAAGTACTTAGAAATGCCTGCAGACTGGCCTACCTGTGAGAGCGTTTTTTTTTCTTCTTAATATCAGCTAGGCAGGGTGCGACTATTATGGAGCTCTGTGAATCAGGCTGAAAATTCTGACGGAAACATCTGTCAACATGCAGACAGGTTAAGTTAGGTTAATGTGTGACTCGGTCCTGTGGCATCATCACCCTCTTTTTCCCTATAATGCCAGCACAATTCTTTGGAAACATGTCAAAGGAAAGTAAAAAAAGAGGCTGATGAATCTTAAAATGCTGCAGCTTCTTCTCTCCTTGAGTCTACTTATAAAAGCTGCTGACTGGTGGATGCATCGCTGGCCCAGTTCACACATGCAGAGCTGGGTCACTCTCACTCTCCCTCTCACTCTCTCTCACTCACTCTCTCACTCTCGCTCTGGTCTCTAAGAGGTGCTGTGCAGTGTCAGTCACTTCAGTGATATGTACCTTTTCTTCCCATTTCTGGCCGGCTTCAGAGATCCGTCATCCGAGAAATTAATGGGACCGCTCCAATTCCCCGTTTCGTCGCCTTTGAGTCGGCTAAACTGTTGTGCACTAGTAAGAAAATTTGTCAGTTCATTTGGTATATTTATTTGGCCTCATTTTGCAAATGTCATCATGTGCACACGCTCAACAACCCTCCAATCCTTTATTCAATCATTCACAATCCTCCGGGGTTCACACATTCACATACACAGTACAGTGATGGGATAAAAAATGTTTATCATGTTGGCCATCAACGTGGTAAAATAGATCATCATGTTTTAACATGCAGGGAATCAGAGCAGTGAAAACATCGACCGCCAAACTCTGGTATACCACAAAACCGGCATACTAGAATCGAATGACTTCACAGGATTACATATTATTCTATTATCATTTTTAGTGTTGGGATTGCGTTGTGCAAACACGCCCATCGGCCTCATTATGTACTGAGCAGCAATGCATCACTGCAGGACTACGTATCAGGTACGTAAGGATCGGGTCGTGAGCGCATTAAGCTGCAGAGTAAACACCCCTTTGGATCTGCAGGTGCATTAGGCCTTGGTCCCGAAGTACCACTACAGATCACGCTGACCATTGTCAGAAGGAGTATACCACTTGCACTGATTCCCTTTGCTTGTTTTTTTGCGCTGTGAAAACAATAAAAAAACATCAAGCTTTTCCCTTTTTTTCATCTGATAAGCGCTCAGTTGATCCAAACTCACTCTATTATCATCATTCCTTTCACATTGAGTCCCTACTGATTTATTTGTTTCCAATACGTTTGTAAAAATAAATCACTGTCTATATACAGATATACAGTCATTTTATTTAAGACTGAATTGGGTATAATTCATGAGCATTTAATTTATGCTCTTTTTAATTCTTGATCTAGTTTCCTGGGTGGCAGTTCTTCTAAATATGGTACAGAGAGTGAGAGTAAATATGTCGTTGACAGTAAGTGGGTCGCTTTGGATCCACTTACTGTAGCTGCACACATCACTTTGCCACAACGCCATCACTCTAAGCAGAGCTTGAACGCTTGCATTTAACTACCTAATGCATCTCTGTCTGTCGTCCATATGCATCTGATAAGATGATAGAAGGGCCTAATGGGCTCCCAGCGAATAGTTTTAATTCTGGAAAATGAGCTTGAAAAATGAGCTGTAATGGGTATAATCAACAACATCTCTCTCTCTCTCTCTCTCTCTCTCTCTCTCTCTCTCTCTCTCTCTCTCTCTCTCTCTCTCTCTCTCTCTCTCTCTCTCTCTCTCTCTCACCCACACTCACAAACACACAGACACAGGCCCACACACACACACTCAGACCTGCATCATCATTTAAAGCTGTTTTCCAGTCTCATCCTTCCCTCCTTCTCTCCAGTCCCACCCCACCAACAAAAACCATCCCAGCATGCAGGTGGGATTGGAGTAAAATGGCTGCCTTGGTGCGCTAATGGTGTGTTTGTTGCAGCAGCAGAGAGATCGTCATTCACTCGCTCTCTTTGTCTCTCTCTCACTCTCTCCATGGTCTGTAGAGCGCTATAGGGAGCCAGGGCACAGCCAGAGAGGTGTGTCTGGTGCTTGGATTCATTCTCCTCGCCAGACAAGCCGACGAGACAGCAATGAATCCATACATTAGCATCATCATCTCCAGCATCATCAGCCCAGTGGGTATGTGGGGAGGGTTAGTGGAAGGGGAAGGGAGGGGTCTTATAGGAAACAGGTCGGATTTCAGCACCACATGCATGTTTGCTATAGAGCAAAGTCATAATGTGCCACATGTATCGTATTTGGTGCTGGGGGTTTTCGATTGGTTATTGTTGTTTTTCCTTCCAATTGAATTCTTGGCTTCGGATCAAACATCTCTGCTTCTCAGCATCTGCTCGTCTGGATGGAAACGTTTTTGGTCGATAAGACCAGGTATACAGTTCATGTTGTAAAAGGGTTCCCAGAGAGATCATCATATAGACATAGCCTATGGCATTCAATATTTATCTTCTGTATTTTTGCAATGGGGATCAGGGTGGGGTCGGGGGGAGGGGGGGCTTTCGTAACACACACCATCTTCAATATGTTGCTGATTGGATTATATAACCCACATTTTCGGAGAGGCGCAATGATATGAGTCGGATACCCTTTGTAAGATGTAGGCTGTGACCAGTCACTGAAACAGAAAATTAAAATAAAGGGGAAACAATCCCATACACAGTCCGAGCACTGGGTATGAATGTGATGTTTCGTCTTTAGAAATCATCGAAAACCAAAAAAGAAGAAAAAGAAATCTAATGAAATTCGATTATATGCCATTGGGAAAAATGGATGTTGTTTCCCCATACATCAGCCCATCGGAATGATATAGTAGTGCTGTGTATATATAAACCCCAGTTACGCATAGAATAAACACCTATTATGCATTATGTTAAGATTGGCTGTATATATCCTGAATCAACCTTCGTTGATAATTCACAACTCCACTCCAAATCAAACACTTACCTCTTAATGTAGTTTTTTCCATAGAGTATTTGTTGCAATAGAGTGACCAGTCCAAATGCACAGATAAAGATAAAACAAAGAGACCTATTGCCGAGCAGGTCCTTACTCGACGTGGGGTCCGAGTACCCCATCCTCCGGCGCAGCATCCCCGGGTCCCTGGATCCCCGGGACTCTGTCCTCGAACCTCAATCCCCGGGTTAGGACTCGGTCCTCGATGCATTCACGGACTAATGTTCCTCACACACTTATTTTCACGACTCGGTGGCATAGTTTCAGACCGCTGGGTCTCTCGGTGCGCGCAGCCCGCAGCTGGTCTCTGCTGCCTTGCTGTTTATCATGCATTAGGATCCGGTGATGCAGATGGTCCAGAATATCACAAACCCAGCTCCATGTGACCACAACGCGCTGACGATTGGGTTTTTAAAGATTCTAAAAAAAATGCCAGCGTAAATAATCAAAATTGTGTGACTATAATAATGCAGTGTTGATGTTAACACCGAGCGAGTGGCGCGTTTCGGAAATCGGAAACGACGCAACGCAGAGCCTGCGGTGCTGAGGAGGCGCCTCGGCTCGCTGGAGAGGCTTGCTTGCTAGTCAAGAGGCAAGGTCACTCCCTGTGGAGCTTGCACCAAGGCGCCATGTCCTGAAATCTACCTTAAAATCCAAATCCATACCTTAAAATCCAATGGGCCCTTTCGCTTCCTGCGCAAAGTATCCAATACCATCTGCCCTATTATATTTAAAGCCTGCCAATTACCTACCATGACAGGTCAGTCCTAATAGTCCTAGTTTTTGACAGCTATATGAGCAGAACACGGTTTCTAGTCATAGTCATTCAAATAAGTAGGCCTAATCAATAAGTCAAGGCTGAATTACTGCCAGAGGAAATGAGCCGAATGCCCTGGTGCCACCAGAGGGCCCTGGGGCCAGAGGGTTTACACTGCCTTCTGGTGGCCCAGGTCTTACCCAGAGGGTTTACACTGCCTTCTGGTGGCCCAAGTCTTATCCATGGGGAGGGTAATGTATTATTTGATGGAACATTTATTTTTTGCTTGGACGTCCAGGGGGGTTAATCCAATTTATTATAAAACCGCTGCCTAATCCCCCCCTTCCAAGGAAAGTATGCAGGCTCCAATGAGAAATGAGACACTAAAATAGAACACATCAGACACTGTGTGAATTGACCAACTCACCGCATCTCCCAACATTGATAGCCTGGAGACCATCCAGATCACGTGATCTCACACGGATGAGTTGGACCCCGAGCCCCCACATCAATTTACAGAAATGATAATCTAATCGGGGCCAATCAGGGACTGTGTCATGGTTGACGGCATAAATAAAGGCTGCCACTGGCAAAGAGTGATGGTCTCCCAAAGCAACTAGCATAAAGGTTAACATTTCTAGAGTTAACACAGCCATGAATGCAATTATTGCAAAAATAGATGATTAAAACTATACGTAAAGAACTAGAGTATGCACTAGCCTACTCTGAATAGCACACCCTGAAGGCATCAAATATTTTGTTGCGCTGATTGGCTGGACGAGTTTGTCTGTCAAAGCAAGACTGCCCACTGAGATCGATGTGGGCGTGTGGAGGTCCAGATGGATCTGTGTAGCAGATCAAACTGAAGTCCACTGATCCAGATGCTTTCCAGGCTGCATCAAGCAACCCTGGTCCAAAGTCTGTATTTTGGTAGAAAATGTTTCGACTTCGGTTGTTGCACACACGGCTGAACAGCATTGTCCTTTGACTCAGTGAAAAGCTGTACTGACAAGGTATTTCCATCTGATCAAACTCTGGTTCTTGGACCATCAGGAGTAGATCTGTTCTGCAGTACTCCTGCTCAATACAATAACAATGTTTTATCAGGGGACAAATTGTTGAATAGTATTATTGTGGATGAGTATTATTTAATGAATGACAGAGCTTTACCTTCACACCTACATCTGAGTCAGAAGAGGGGGTGTTGCAGAGGGGCTATGACATCAATATTAGAAATATGAGACGATCTAAGTCAGGTCAGGGAAGTGCTTCTATCTTCATAAATGATTTTAATAATATCATGTTTTTTTTCCAATAGCATTTGGATGAAGGTCAATTAATAATTGTATTCCAAACCAGTGTTAGCTCCCATAGCTGTATCGTTGTTTTGTCCAAGGGTATACTGCAACTGCACTGGCTTTTTGGATTCTGTGTTTACACACCATTGCGCATGTTCACTGATTTACAAATTGTTATTATTATATCACAGGCTGGGAAAGGGGGGTTTGGAAACACCTCTAGATGGTGTAGGGACAGTCCTTGTGGCCCAAAATGTGTAGGGAGTGTAACCAGGGTGTGTCTTTATATCTCAGACTTTAGATGTTAATCTAAAGTCTGATTTGTGGGACCAGGATGAAAATAGCAAACAAACATAAGGTACGGTACAGTAATATGCTGAACAAAGACTAACCAAACCTTTCCCTTCTGGGAATATAATTTTATCTTTCTATAATCAGGCTTTACAAGGGAAAAGGCTGTCTATAAATGGATAACAATGGTGAGGTCGCAGTAGTTTTTGGTAGCAGAATGTTGCAATGCCCGATGGTTTCACACAGATCCAACCATGTCTAAACCGGAAACCTGTTTGCAAAAATTGATGTATTATATTATATATCAGACAAGGCAATACATATTTGAATTAAAACTTTTGTTATAGTATGCTTTTGTAGGAAGCTGATTTAACCATTATATCCACTTCACAACGATTGTGTCTTTCTATTCTTTAAGGACCAGTCTGAATGTTGTTTCTCGAGCATTACATTTTGGACTTAATCTTTTGCCTGCACTTCACTTTTTGTCATTTATAAAGCAAAGCCTGGGTGTCTTGGAACCTGGCCAGCCAAGTTCACCTTCAACGGTTGTAAGGGCTTCAACATCATGGTGCATTACTTGACAATCATGCAGAGCATGCAGCAGTGTCTCTAAAATAGTATCTGTATGTCCAACATTCTGTAATGTTATAACTAATATTTGAAAATATACAACATTTTGAGAACCTTTTCTAATTAATTTCACATCTATCTGCCACAACAATCTAATATATTTGCTTTTGATTAGCATTGTATAGTTTCTTTATGCAATAAAATTGGCAAATCAAATATATAATCTTGTATTTTTTGCCCATAGTTATCCACTATGTGAAGCCTCTTTGAGAAACTTAATGAGGAGCTTTATACTGGAATGATATGAGTAGGTCTTGAGGTCTGGTCAACATTTCAGGTCAGATTTACAAAATCTTCGGGGACCACTTATGTGTTACACCGGAAATTCTACGGATTGCTTTTATTGCGGCACCGCTTCCTGTTTCTTCCTCTTTTCCCTTGGCCACCGGAAGAAAATGGTACGGAGCCACACTTGTACAACGAAATCTTCTAACATCTAGTTACTGAATATTGTAAACTATATGATTATTAGTTTGTTTGCAACTTATGAGTTGCGATTAACGTTTGGATGAAGTATTTATTTTGGTGAAGCAACAATTTTGTTGTATTCTCAATTGTTGTCATCCGCTTATTGCAGTAGCCGGGTGCTAACCGTCCAAGCTACAGTATTAGTCTACTACTATATAGTATAGAAATATAATACCATACTACATTCGAGTCATCATTTGAAGCAAATTAAGTGCTTAAACGGTTGGTTGTCTTGCTAATCGCATTGGGTAAACCGTTGGTGTATTAAGCTAAATTATTTTCCTGGCGACCGGTGGTGACTTCAGTATAATGCTAAATACAGCTCTGCAGAGATGTCTGTTCTGCCTAGTGTTCATGTTTAACGTTTAAATTGTGGAGTTTAACCTGCAGCTAGAGTCGTGTCAGTGATGTTTCAAACACAAATGTCTGAACATATGATATTTCAATGATTCTCATGATGTTACTGAGACACGTTTCAACGTCTGGCTGTATATGTTATCCTAACGAAGTTGCTACTAATAATGGTTTGGAGTTTTCACTAATCAAAGTGTTCCTCTGGTTCTAGACGAAGGGAACCTCTTCCTTTGGAAAGCGTCGTAATAAGACGCACGCCCTGTGCCGGCGTTGCGGGTCCAAAGCCTACCATCTGCAGAAGTCTACCTGCGGAAAGTGTGGCTACCCCGAGAAGCGCAAGAGAAAGTGTGAGTGACTCGGCCTGAAACTGTTAGGACGTGTGTATCAATCCTTCTCTAAATGGAACTTGTCTGCTACCATTCACTTAATGTGGTGATGTCACCCAGCATGTGTTTGATGGGTGTTATCCTTTCCTATTTCCACTACAGATAACTGGAGTGCCAAGGCCAAGAGGAGGAACACCACTGGCACTGGTCGCCTGAGGCACCTGAAGGTGGTCTACCGTAGATTCAGGTACGCTCTACCACTTCTGTTTCCCTGTGTAATTAACATTATGCTTATGCTCTGTTGTAGTGCTTACTCATGCTACCAATGTCTTTATAATTAAACGACCGATGAGGTTTGACCTCATGAAATGTTAGCCAAATACACTGTGCGGTGGGATCATGTCACACAGCCTTAATGGTTTTAAGACATTATTGCCGGCCAGCCAGTTTAGAGAAACTTCTTTATACATGTTGCTTTACAAAAAAAAAGTTTTGCAAATGGGATAAACACGAATGACATGCGTTTTCATATTAGAAATGTCTGTGTAATGTGTAAATCAAACGTGGGTATGCCCAAGACCTACCCACAGAGACATGCAAACCACTAAGGCGAACTTAACCACAAGGATCTTTTGTGGTGCTTTTAGTGTAAAGTGTCCATAATGCTAGTGTACGGCCCAGTTCCGTTTCTCTCCCCTTAACCAGACTACTTGCTTCTGGTGGCCTTAGCTGCAAGTCAGCTACTTACTGAACAGCCCTCCCTTAAGTATTGGGACACCCTGCCCCTTCGCGGGAACTTGCACAATTTAGGGGAAGGGGGAGAATTGGAGCAGGGTCTACGTCTTCAGTTTATCTGCCTTCACTGCTTGCCAATGATGTTGAATTTAATGTCTGAACAAATGAAATCAATGTGATATCAATGTTTCACTGAGGTAAGCTTTGAGTTGGCACATCACAGGTGTTACTCATGTGATCCAAATAGTTGTTTCTAGAATCTCCTAGAGAACTTGCAATGGCCAAATTAAATATGATAGGGTCCCTAGTTTGGTTAATGCGGTATTGTCATTTGTAGATGGTTCTCATCTGAACTATCTACAAATAAAACTGCAGGCGGAAGGCGTGCAGTTATTCTTGTATATTTTGGTTCCAACCGTTAAGATACTGCATCAAAAACTGTTGCAGAGCCAATGCACCCAAATACTATGCAATTTGTATGTACATTGTAGAACGATGGCAAATGAGTTTCATAGCTTAGAGAATTTTGTAAAGCACAGCATTCCTGTTTAGACTGTTTCTGCTGCACTATAGTAGTTTACCATTGAATTGTTTGAGCCAAACTTTCCTCTCTGTCTCCAGGAATGGATTCCGGGAAGGTACCACCCCCAAACCCAGACGTGCTGCGGTGGCTGCCTCCAGCTCATCCTAAATACACACTTTTTGTTGATTAAACGGGCTGTTAAATAGATTTTGACTCCGATCTTTTGTTTGCATTTTGTACCATCAACCTCCTGTTAAAGATGAAAGTAGTCAACTTATGACTAGGAAACCATCCGTGTTATGGAATGTTACCTGAAAATAAATAGCTGCTTAATACATGGCATTCACCTAGAAGTAACGAACAATCAACGTCACTCAAATGTTAACAGTTGTACAGTATTTTCCGTCCATATGGTAGGGACGGAACAGGCTTTTTCGAAGGAGAAAATATGCCATGGTTTGAGTAAAATTAACTTTTAGAGTTGGACAGGGTTCAGATTATAGGATACCGTTGAACGTTTTTCAAATCTAAACTTTATTCTGTAAATGTCCAAGTTATCAGTGATACAGTTGTAATGGATTGTTGACCCCTAGCCCCTGGAGGGACACTTGGATAATAAATAATGGAACATATACTGGAGTATATAACGGGCAATGCAATCCTAAAAAATACTGACTTCAACTTGTGCACTGGTGTACTTTCTGCTCTTGACACCATTTGCAGGCAGGGAGCAATAATGTACAGCATATCTTGCCTGTACTTTGAAACGGATGCGCTGGGATGCTTATTATACCATAACTATTTCAATACAAATAAATGTTCTACTGATGCCATGTGTAATTGAAATACATAATTGTATTTTTGAAATATAACAATTTTCATCGGTCTTGTATAGCGATCTACAGGTGTATCTGAATTAGACTCGAAGAATAGTCAATTACTTTCAGTGATTTATTTTAAAAGTGAAACGTATTCAAACGGAAATATTTCAAGCCTTTGGATTCTTGATTATGGCTTTTAGCTCATTAGAACCCAATATTCAGTATAAAATAATTGTAGGCCTTCTGACAAGTGTTATTGTATTTGTACTTGTACTCATTTTGCATTAACCGCATCAATGCGGAGTGGTAGTCGATTAGCTTGTTGCTCTGCCGAGTTATGGAAGCCCAGGTTGCTTCAATGGCAGCCTTCAGCTCGTCTGCATTGTTTGGTCTCATGTCACTTATCTGCCTCTTGACAATACCTCATCAATTGGACTTCAAGCAACTTGGATTCTGTGCCTCTCAATTCTTCCTCCAGACTGAGGGACCTTGATTTCCAAATGGAAAGAGCGACAGACCAGTTCTCATGATGCACTGACTCCTGCCTCAGTCCACTCCATGTGGAACTGAACATATTTTTGAATAGCCTTTGCTTGATGAGTGTGACCTTGAGTCTACAATATTTAACTATTTCACAATATTCTAATTTTATGAGATATTGAATTTTGGGTTTTCATGAGCTGTAAGCCATAATCATCTAGATTAATACAAATAAAGGCCTGATATACTTGCCACCGATATACTTTACCACCGTTACCACCGTAATCACCTTAGGGCTACTCAATGTACTCACGTCACCGTACGAACCCTACTTGCCATGCTTACATTGCTCACCCTACTTACCATACTCACCATGCGTTGATCAATTTATGAGGTGGGCGTGTTTTAGCTACGTAGCCCAGAAATTAGATAACATCTCAATTCTCAATAAAAAAAAAAAAATGCGTGATTGTTTTTGCACACAGAGTTGATGTCGCTGTGCAGTGTGTAAAGGACTGCTGGGGTGGTCCCTCTTTGTGAGCAATGAGCATCATCACCAGGCTGTGGGGGCGGTCCCTCTTTGTGCGCGTCATCAGCAGTTTACCATTTTGTTCTCCAACCGGGAAGTGCTTTATCCTCCAGTAGATTGGATTTGTTGCGCTGCGGCTGGAGTTGCATTCATATCTTTAAAGATAAGGTAAGATAAAACGAATGTAAATAATAATAATACAGCTTTTCAAAAATGCATCGTCGAGAAATATTCCTGTCCATCATGACGGCTGAATTGATTTAACAAATGGCTTTTTGTTGCGCTGTCAGGCGTTGACAGATAGTTAGCACTAGTGACTAGCTCTAGAGCCTAGCTTTCAGATCTAATGCCAGCAGATGGGAGCCTCGGGTTCTCCAACAATGGAGCCGTCAGCTGCTGACCTACTTATACAATTCACCTTTGTGTTTAACTGCAGATACATTTCTGCTTGAAACGTCAAGCTTTTAGCAAGTCTGAAATGACTTGCCGCTAGCTCTCAGATATTTGTCTTTTTAATGGGACTGAAATTATGAATGACTCTGATCTACCCTGAAGATCTACTCTAGATCTCTAGATCTCCCCTGAGGAACATTATAAGACGTGTATTCAGCTTAGTGGTTTCTGTCACTTATCATGTGGAGGCTGATGCTCAAGGATATGTGCTTCCCTTAGTGACCTATTCTGACATAATCTGTCATCTCTTTGCTAAATTGTTTGATTTGACATACCTTCATGTTTATATATATATATATGTGCATGTCTATCTAACATAACGTTAGTATGCAAGTCATCTGATAAATGTATGGTGAGGCAAAAAGAGAGTGATGTGTTAAGTAGTCATCAAAATAGTAGCCACACCCCCAACGTTTGAATAATAAGACAAACTATGGGAAGTTAAAATATGTATTTGTTAGTAAGCATCCTTTTTTTTTCTTTTTACAATTTCAACCTCTTTCCGTTTCCAGTTGAGGAGTAGCCATGACGACACTGGACGATAAACTTCTTGGGGAAAAGCTCCAGTACTACTACAGCAGCAGCGAAGGCGAGGGCAGCGACGATGAGGAGGAGGAGGATGAAGCCAAGACCATCCGTAACCCTGATGTGCTGGAGCCGGAGATAGAGTACAGCGCTGATGGCAGTGCCGTCAACACAGGTCACTGATGAGACCTCACTGTGGTTTTAATATACTATTAAGACATTCAGCACCGGTCCTTCACCCAAAATAACTTGATAGTGAATGATATCTTCTTTTAGATGTATGTCAGGGTTATGCATCTCGCTCATGGATGACTATCGGTTAGACTGTGGACATTTGGGTCCAACCCAGAATCGTTTGGGATGAGATACTAAACGGCCAATCCCTGTCTCCTCCTTGTTGAGTGTCGAGGTGTACCTGAGCAAGACACCTCACCCTAACTGCTCCCAACGTTGTTGGTGTGTAAATGGGTGTAAGTCGCCTTGGACAAAGGCGTTTGCTAAATGTAAATGCAAATATATTCTTCCGAGATATAATAATTTGTCAAGATTTATTTTCTACAGAACGTATTTCTACAGTGGCCCATCTAACTCCATAGGTTGGATTTTCAACCTTTATAGACACTTTGCCTAAGGACGGTGTGCAGACAGGAGGTTTTAGCTTGTCTCACCACCATCTACAGGATGGGTTTAGTTAACCATTTAGTGCCGAGTTTGTGTTCGCTGTTGGCCCAGGAAAGATGAGGGGAAGGCAATGCTTTTGATTTAGTTTGTTTTGGTTCGGTAAGGCTTGTTTCTAGTAGAGACCCATACCATATAAGATGCGTCTTCTTCTTGCCTTCTCCAGCAGAATTGGTCAAAATACATCTGAAGTGAAAGATAATGTTTTTAGATCAATCTTACACCCATAACAATGTAATGTTGATTATAATCAGTGATGATCAAACCTCATCTGTGAAAACAATACAGTATAATGCATCAACTCTAAAGTTGTAGGCCTAGTACTAAATGGGACACAATCTGTCCCTCAGGCCCGAAGGGGGTGATCAACGACTGGAGGAAATACAAGCAGTTGGAGGTGGAGCAGAGGCAGGAGCAGAAGAAGGAGATGGAGAGGCTGATCAAGAAGCTGTCCATGACCTGCCGCTCAGACCTCGACCTGGAGAACGACAAGGAGAAGCAGAAGGCGCTTGAAGAAAAGATTGCTGGGAAAGTAAGAGATGAGCACTGGATTCCCTACTGTGGTCACAGGGGAACCTGCCACCTGGCTGGCCTGCAGCGTGTGTTTTGTGTGTCGTATGTGTGTGTCCTCCGGCGGCGGTCCGCAAACGGCCATACTCCCTTTCTCTTCCATGTCGCGGTTCAACCTGGACTTCAGAGAGTCAAAGCCAAAGTTCCTTTCCCCCTATTCGTTCTCAACCATGGCCAAGATAATCCCCACTACGAGTCTTTACTTGTTGTGGAAGTACCAGAGGGTCGGAGAACCAGTGTTTAAGATTCATAGTATCAGAGAATATCCCCGTAAGTTTGGCTTCGGCGCAATGAAAGAATAAAGATTGTAAACATGTCGGAAGAAAAATACATTTATTTCGACAGATGTGCCCGAAGTTACTACTTTACAACCTCGTTGATGACCAACATTAGGAAAACATGTACTTTTAATTCAGCCTTGGGTGAAATCGAAGCGTAGTGTATTGAATGCATCTTGATGATGATATATTTATTATAGAGGTAACTACATTTGCCTTTTTAAATAAATCAGTTTCTCGTACTCAAACTGCGACAACAACACGACTATCGTCTCCTACTTCCGGCTCATGGCCCCCAGAATCGATCTCGAGCCTGTGCCGAACGCATAATCCAATCCCAATCGTATTGAACACAAACATGCACGCTTAATTCAACTATCAATCTAATAATCTCAGGGTCTTCATTAGACTATGAGAAACTCAATTCGGTTGGATTTTAGTCTGTTTAAGTGTATACATGCGTCTTAATAATCCAATCATAGTCGGACTAACCCAATAATTAGATTTTCTTGAGTGTTCACTGGGGACTCCATCCCTTCAACCTCCCCTCTGAAAGTTGGCACAAACAAGCACATGAGAAGAGTCGGCCCCTTTTTACTTTCCTTACATTTAGCTTATGAATTGAGATATGAATTGCGGAAGAATGCCATGTGCTATGTCCTTTATTAGAATTACTAAAGCACGTTGAAAAATGCGTAGTTTCCCAGTTTTTATGACTTAATTTAGCCTGTTTTAATCAGATATATAATAATAACCATGGTTATAATATAAATCCATGTTTTTTTGAAAGTTCACACCTCAATTGGTGTGGGGTGAAAAACAATGCATTAGCTACAATAGACCTGACTGCAGTGATGCACGTTTTAATATGTCACTTTCAACGGCGTTCAAACTACAATTATAGATATGTTTTTTAATTAGTGTAACTGAAAACGCCCATGCACTTCATGCTGCCTGTCTGTTGTGCCCAGATGACCCTGCAGGAGTACAACATGCTGCAGGAGCAGGAGGACGACGAGGACTTCCTGCAGCACTATCGCACGCAGCGCATCGAGCAGATGCGCCGGCAGCTGGGCCGCGGGAAGCGCTTTGCGCAAGTCCTCAGCCTGGAGAGTGGGGAGGAGTTCCTGGAAGCCCTGGACAACGAGGACAAGAGCACGCTGGTGATGATCCACATCTACGAGCACGAGGTGCCGGGTTGCGAGGCCATGCGCGGCAGCCTGCTATGCCTGGCGCAGGAGTACCCGCTGGTCAAGTTCTGCTGCGTGCGCAGCGGGGCCATCAGCACCAGCGCCCTGTTCCGGGGCAGCGCCCTGCCCGCGCTGCTGGTGTACAAGGCCGGAGACCTGATCGGGAACTTCGTGCGGGTCACTGACCAGCTGGGGGAGGACTTCTTTGCCGTGGACGTGGAGGCCCTGCTGCAGGAGTACGGCCTTCTGCCCGACAAACCAGCCACCGTCATGCCCAAGACCATCCGCAACGGGGCCATCGTGCAGCACCTCCATGAGGACGACGACTCTGATCTGGAGATAGACTAGAGGCCCCCTTTTATCTCACGCACCGCACTCACATGAAGGATACACATGCTGCATAGTTAGGCATAGACCACTCTGTGTTTTTGAAGACTGCATGATGCTCCCACTGACCCAATGAAATGGACCTAAAGTAAGCAAATCAGTACAAAAACGAATTAATGACGCTAAAGTCCGTTCCATCATCATGTCATATTCATTCCATTGTAAACACCATATTTAACAAGAGTTAATCTTGGCCTAAAAGAAGATAGGGATTATGGTGCTAAATAGGTCCATGTGTTTGGTTCAGCTTTGTATCTTTTATTTATTTCTGTTAGTTAGTTTTCTGTTTAGGTTGCATGTGTTGTGTTTCACTGTTTTGAGGTGTAAATCCTACTGGCTGCATTTGGCTTTATTTAGTTTTATAACTTTTATATGTGTTTGGCCATTACAAACTTGTTGATGAGTGATAGAGAAAATAAAAAAATATTTGAAGACTGTCGTCATGGCTTTGTTTTCTAGAATGAGTTGTTTCAGCATTTCCTGTGGTCAAATAATGTTCATGGCTTAGGAAGGTTCCTAGCAGTGAAATATCCAAGTCGCAGCCATATACCAAGTGTCGTGCCATTCGGACTTACGATAAACAAATGATAAACATAACCAACCTTATTTTCATACAAGCATACTAATTAATTCGATAAATGATAATTGACAGAAGGGTGATCGTGAGACACCATTCTCAATTGAATAACCATTTCGGGTAACATTTGTACCAAAGAATGGGGCATGGCCTTATCTCCCATCCTCCAGTTAAGGATGGTCCAGAGTAACCAAGGCTGAATGAGATGGACTGATCTCATTATCAGCTCTTATCATGGCTCAGATACTTCTGGAACCTTTCAACTCAGTTAGTAACCTTATTTAACATAAGGCTATTCCACCGCCGCCTGTAACGTTTGCACTGGATCATCCGTTTTCTCCTCAGACCAAATTGAGAGAAAAAGTCCCTGGGTTTAATGAGTCAAGCAGGATCTTTGAATGAGTTTATGGAAATGAATAAACCATTACATACACAGAAATAATATCAACATTCTGAGCCCATATTTAATGCATTAAATACGCCCCATTATATCCCCCAGGTTTCTGGTTGTGCCCTGCCTCAGCTCTGCGACGCTACAATCGACTCACCATTCCACCACACTGGATTTTCCATAGAATCTTTTCACAGCACATGAACAAGTCAAGCCAATCCAGACCAATCAATAACCACTTAACGAAAATAAAAAAAAGTACTGGATGGGTCCTATGAATGAAAGGATTTTAAAACATACCAACCCATATCTCGATATACTCACAGCAGTCACGCTCAGCTTTTATGGCTGAGTATCAACATAATTTCTGCAAGATCAATGTTACAGGCAGTCAATATAGATCTACTATATGAATGTACATTTATACATTTGTGAGGCAGGCTAGTGTAGCCTAAATAGAGACAGACATCAGCAGGGTAATGTTCAGTAGGGCCAGGAGGAGCAGGGAGGGGGTAGGGACATGGAAGCTTCCAGAGTTGTGGGGGTCATGTCCACACAGAGCATGCTCCAACAGAAGATGGGTTTCTTCACTGATGCCTGTCAGAGAGGGGAGACAGAATAATAACTATTTTAGTAGCTTGAGTTAAGAGACTCACTGAGATAACAGACACACTGATCCATAACACTGCGGGAGGCACAGTTGGCAGTCGGGTGGGGGTCAGGGAATGGTAGAATGGGTACCAGATGATTATGCCAACTTGACCTGAAGATGAATACAAAACAACCATACAAACCATTGAGGTGCTACAATGTGGAGCATTGAGGTACTGTTTAATGAAAAAGTAAAATACAAACAACTTCTCCTTTTGGTTGCAATGCCACAGTGACCCAAAGTGTTGGCCATGTAATCAATGTCGGCTAATGGCGAGATTGGCCCTGTTACACAACTTTCTATTGTGTTCAGTGAGTCTACGTTAATTATGGGGCCAAGCACAAAGAGTGAGGCCCCTTATTGTGATAGGAGGGGTTATTACCAGAAACCCCTGCCCAGCAATCTCCTGAACCCTTTGACCTACAGTCATGACAGTTGTTATACATGAGTGACACATTTGCCTCAAGAACCTATGATGTCCTAATAGATTTACTGAAAATACTAAAATCGCTAAGGATGCTACGCTTTAGACTTAAGTTCAATTCTTTGGTGTATGGAATCTATGGACCAATATATACCATATTGAGAAGGTACGTTTGTATGTTAAGTGCGAATGATGCATGGAAAATTTAAATTCTAAATTTAAAAGTAAAATCACTTGTTCATATCAGGACCGACTTGTAGGATTTTGAGGGACAAAATTCTGAAGATGTAAACAAGCATTGGTCAATCGGGGTGTGGCATCAAAATGGGCGTGGCTTGTGACAAAAATGACAAAAGTTCCTTGGCCGAATGTTCGATTTTAGCAGAACTAACTTTTTGACGGTTGGGGAGAAGGCTAATTGCTCAGTAAGATTATGTCTATTGACCCAAGAACATGGTCAAAAGACCACCATTTTAGAAGACAAATGTGGGATTAATTTGATCCAAATTACCATCAAATTCAGTGCATTTAAAGTAACATGGATTAAGATTATAATCAGTCCCAGATGTATCCTGATTGGACCATAGGGGGCGCTATAGCAATCTAAAGAATATGCAAACATTTTACAAGAACATCTCCTGACCTTTGATCTACAGTAAGTTAATTAAAGCTGCCTTTAATTTATGGTTTTGGTGGTAGGCACGGGGCAAAATAATACTCACCATGTGCTGACCATTCATTCCACATACTTCGAGCATCCTCATTATGGTTGTCGCTATGGGGGTCGCTATGGTGGTCGCTATGGTGGTCGCTATGGTGGTCGTTATGGTGATTCTCATCTGGATGAAAAGCAGAGGTAGCTTGAATAACAACATAATTAAGTTAGAAATAAAGGCAGTACTTCAGGGACCATCTATATGCATTAGAACGTGTTAGGAGTAAAATGTTAAGACTAAGATGAATTCAACTAAAACTGAGCCAATGGGGAGACTCTTAATGAAATATTTTATATATGCAAAACAAGCACGAAATTAAGAAAAAAACGTGTCACACCAATTCATTAGAGATGTTGACAAGGGAATTAATTTTGAATAAGCTTTATTCAAAATGTTTCAAACTGAAACAAGTGATGTTCATCTTGAACAATAAATTACAAATTTAAAATGAAATACTTAATAAAGAAAATAAAGAATTAACTGGATTACATAAATACATAAATCCAATACTCATTGTGGATGTCTGTTGGTAAATTGAAAATCCCATATATGTTTGGCTGTATCACGTTACCATTCGAGTGGTGCCACAGCATTCTCTTGAGCTCTCTGAGGGCTTGAGTGAGGTTCTCCAGCTGGTCGTGAAGGTGGATGTTCTCTTCTATCAGAGCATGGATGGTGTCCTGCAGCTCAAAAGTAGAACTTTGTTTCACCAGCAGAACCAGAGTTAAAAAAAGCAACACTGGCCTAAATCCTCCCATGGCGACCACAGCATTGAATATCCAAAGAGCGGAAAAAAGTACACATCTTCACAAATAACTAGCTATCAATCCCAGGTACATAAAGAACTAAGAGAAGAGCTGGGTGTCAGCAGAGAAACCATGGGCTATCTCATCAGCCTCACTCGGGGAGGAGTAGCTACAGGGTTTTTTCCTACAAAAGCGTGACAGGGAAAGCCGCCAGTGGGCGACTCTGGAATAAATCCAAAGGTTTCTTCACCACTGCTCAGTCTCTGACCATAAACTGAATCGTTGCCTTACTAGGTTTGATCCATATTTAATATAGTTACAAACACATGAAATAAATAACTACCAATGACACGCGAGTCACCTCCCCCTCCTATTGATCGATGGTAGCAGAGGGCACGGCGGCAGATCTACGGAACATTGTCCAATAGGTAATCGATGGGGACATTCTGGATTTAATTAATGGGAGCTGATGTTGGCACGTGGGTCAACGTGGAGGGGAAAGTCAACACCACCAAGAGTACACATCTAATCATGACCTATCCATATTTAGCTTGTAGATTCATATTAATAGATAGCATGCACTGAAAAGAGTATAACCATTTAACAGAAGCCATGAATCAGAACGGTTTGTATAACTCCTGTATCCTATTTAGGGGTCATTTTAGGACAAACACAAGCCACTCATAAAACGGGTCATGGGTCTGTTCATTCTATGTACCTGGGGAGTAGGCTTATCTTCTCTAGTTTACACTTCTATCCGTGCCTCGGTACAAAGGCAGACACTAAATGGGTGTAAAGAGTGGGAGTGTTGCCCTTAGACAGTGAGGATGTGAGTTTCAAAAACATTTCTCCTGCTCAGTTAGGAGTTTCAATTTTTGATAATGGCCGTGACAGTGCAAAATATGGCAAATAATATAGCAATATTTAGAAAAGGTAGATTTGTCCCCCATCAAAAAAAAGAAAAAAATATATTTTTTTAAAGGTTGAAAAAATAGGTAATGAAAAACATTTCAAGGGGCTCAAAACATATATATATATATATATCCTTCTGACCTGTAAATAAGTTTCCCAATCATTTCAGACACCACTATATTGGACCATACCATCTTAACCGCACAGTCAAAGGCGCGTGCGCAGGCACGTTACTCTCGCTCACGCCTGGTCCATGGATCAGGTCCGGTCAACCTTGGCCCAATCACACTAGGCCATCTGTACCGTGCCTGAGTACGTTTGCCCCCTAACATCTAGATCGTTTGGCTAGTGTGGGCACGCCATCCGTACCTACTACTTAGTAAAATAAAAAGGGGGGCCTGTGCGGAGTCCACGTGCCCAGGGGCCCGATATCTCATAATCCGTCTATGTGGCGGGCTGTGCCGCGTTCCAGGCAGGCTCTTGGTTGGGCCTTAACACGTGTTTTTCCGACCCGTTACCCCTGGCGAGTTAGCTAGCTAACATGAGCTAGCTGACGTTTGAGTTGTAATGACGCATTTACCGGTAACGTTATGACAATGGATCGCTCGCTAACATCCGGGGCAGCTGGAGTGATACTGCTCTTTGGACTCTTTTATGCTCTTAACATGGAATATGTCCAGGGGTTCAGGTTCACCTTTGAGGCTCTTAAGAAGAACCTGATGGAGCTTGGTTCCAACAAGATGAGCTCCAAGATTCGCAAACTGAATGGTGAACTCCACACTGCACAGTAGTGTGTGCCATGTGTAAACATGCTTGTGTGTGTTTGCGGCCTGCAGAGTATGGGCACCTGTGCTTTTGTGTCTGTGTATTAAAGGAGACATATTATGGTGTGTTTTCCCAACAATTAAACATAGTATTTGAGTTCCAGAAAACATGTTTTTGAAGCTGTTTGCTGGAAATAGCTTTTAGGAAAAAAAATATTGTCTACTGCTATTCCCCTCTGTTCCAGTCCCTTCAGAATGAGCTGTTTCTGCTGTCTGTAGCCTTGATGCAAATGAGCTGCTGCCCATTGACCAATGAGCTGTCAGACTGAACCACAGCATGGAGGAGAAGGAATTGTTGCCGTTTGCTGACTCCTAGAGATCTATATCTATATAATATAATGTAACATAATAATAATATTATATACAGGTATTTATATAATCGATCTAATATCACGGCCAAAAGCTATGTGCGCCTCGGATGATATTATGAATAATAAAGACTGTGTCTGACGTCTCTGGTACTTCCACAAGTAAAGACTCGTAGTGGGGGATATCTCGGCCATGGTTGAGAAGAATTGGGGGGAAGGAACTTTTGCATTGACTCTCTGAAGTCCATGAACCGCGACATGGAGAAGAAAAGGATTGTACTCCGGGAGCTGAGCTGCCGGACTGCCGCACTGCCCCGCACCGGAGCTGCCGGCCGCTGTCAAAGCCGTCCGGCCGCAGTCCGGCAGCTCCGGCGGTGTACTCCGGCCGATGAGCAGCTCCGCCTGGGGAAGCTCGGCGGCAGTCCGGCAGCTCAGCTCCGGGAGGGAAATCCCTTTCTACTCCATGTCTCCTCCTCCCGACTTCCCTTCGGCGGGGTGAGCTCGGCGCCAGAGAAAGGGATTGTACTCCCGGAGCTTAGCTGCAGGGCTAGCGCCGAGTTCCCCCCGACGGAGCTGCTCGTCCGCTGGTCCACAAAATCTTAGCGATGCTCTGATTGGAGGGGAGTGGGGAAGTGTGGGAGTGTGGGAGCTAATGCCGCTTTTCCACTGCATGGTACCAGCTCGACACGACTCGACTCAGCTCGCCTTTTTTGCGTTTCCACCGCGAAAACATGGTATCTGGTACCTGAAGTGGCTGCTTTTTCTAGTACCGCCTCGCTCTAGGTTCCAAGCGGCTGAGCCGATGCTAAAAGGTGACGTCGGCAGACGGCCGGCCACTGATTGGCCAGAGAGTGTGACGAAGTCACGAGAGCGACATGGCAACCATGCTGGTAACAGCCATAGCAGCGCCGCAGCCAACATATTCCACTTCTTCAACATGCCAGCTAATAATACGAACACGAATACCATCGCATCGATGTTCTCCATTGTTGTTATGTGGGTTCTGTCCATGTGTGGGTTACGTAGGTGTTGTTTGCGTCGCGTACAAAAATACGTCACGGCCCTTTCGCGCAGCCGACCCCGCCCACGTCCCGGAGGTACTATTTGCGGTGGAAAAGGACCCGCGCTGCTACCGTGTCGAGTCGTGTCGAGTCGCGTCGTGTCGAGTCGAGCTACATGTGCGGTGGAAAAGCGGCATAATATTCAAATCTGCCCCCTTCATACGTAGGAGGGGGCGCCAAAACTGACTCGCTCGTTTGGTAGCTGGAGGCGGGCTGCTTCCAGAAATGCGTATCTCACTCAAAAAATCATGCACAGACTGATTTCAAAGTTTGTATGCGTGTGGGATCACCATTCTACCCACA
Source organism: Gadus morhua (assembly GCF_902167405.1). NCBI lineage: Eukaryota > Metazoa > Chordata > Actinopteri > Gadiformes > Gadidae > Gadus > Gadus morhua. Next base: position 2,088,731 of record NC_044066.1, read on the forward strand.
ACAACACCCCATATCCCAGGAAAAGTGCTGTTTTCATAATATGTCCCCTTTAACCTGCTAGCCAGCACTTTACGAGGGGGAGAACCTCAGCGGCACTTAGTTGCACCTAGCCACAGGTGCTGAAGCCATTTAAGACTGTTATATTGTTGGGCTTTGAGTGAATGTTTTGAATTTAGTCGTTTGAGGGTCAATACTGCTTCCAGAGAGCAATATTTAATTTAATTACAGTTCAGATTTGATAGAGCCTGTGTATAAGCTTATTACCATGTGTGTGTTTGTTCTGGTTCATTTGCTTGGTAGGCAATCTATTTTTTACTTGACTTGCATTTCTTAAAGATCATTACAGTTTATATCCGTGCTGAAAACACAGCAGCAGATTCAGATGCCGTCTTGATAAAGACTGCCCTTTTAAGGGTAGTCTTTATCAAGATGGCATCTGGACAGGGAGATTCCAGTCACCAGAGGGTGATAAAGCAGTATACCATGTTGGTTTTTAGAAAACATAGCATCCTGCCCTCATGGCCCTGTCCTGCTCTCTCGATCCTCTTCTCTCCCGCCTCCGATCCTCTCCATCCTTGAAAGAAAATATAGTTTGGTTCAATAACTGAAATGGTGAGAAAATCATTTGGATCAAGGCAAAGATTTAAGGTTGGGTCAAGTACAGTATTGCTGTTTACATCAACATAAAATAATCAGGTCATAACAAGTGACTCAATTTAAATTCCGTGAAGTCAAATATATCGGATGTGATATCTGGACATCATTTTTTTTAATTTGAGCATGGTTATACTTTTTCCAGTGTATATACAGGTGCTGGTCATATTATTAGAATATCATGAAAAAGTTGATTTATTTCATTAATTCCATTTAGAAAGTCAAACCTGTAGAATGTATACATTCATTCCAAACAGACTGATACATTATAAGTGTTTTTTGCCAAAAAGAAGATGATTATAGCTGACAACCAATGAAAACCCTAAATTCAACATCTCAGAAAATTAGAATATGGTGAAAAGGTCAGATATTGAAGACACCTGGTGCCACACTCTAATTAGCTAACTAACTCAAAACACCTGGAAAAGCCTTTAAATGGTCTCTCGTTTTGATTCTGTATGACACACAATCATGGGGAAGACTGCTGACTTGACAACTGTCCAAAAGATGACCATTGATACTTTAAAGAAGGAGGGCAAGACACAAAAGGTCATTGCCAAAGAGGTTGGATGTTCCCAGAGCTCTGTGTCCAAGCACATTAATAGAGAGGCGAAGGGAAGAAAAAGATGTGGTAGAAAAGAGTGTACAAGCAAGAGGGATAAACGCGCCCTGGAGAGGATTGTCAAACAAAACCGATTCAAAAATGTGGGGGAGATCCACAAAGAGTGGACTGTAGCTGGAGTCAGTGCTTCAAGAAGCACCACACACCGACGTATGCAAGATATGGGCTTCAGCTGTCGCATTCCTCGTGTAAAGCCACTCTTGAATAAGAGACAACGTCAAAAGCGTCTCGCCTGGGCTCAAGACAAAAAGGACTGGACTGCTGCTGAGTGGTCCAAAGTTATGTTTTCAGATGAAAGTAAATTTTGTATCTCCTTTGGAAATCAAGGTCCCAGAGTCTGGAGGAAGACAGGAGAGGCACAGAATCCACGTTGCCTGAAGTCCAGTGTAAAATTTCCACAGTCAGTAATGGTCTGGGGTGCCATGTCATCTACTGCTGTTGGTCCACTGTGTTTCCTGAGGTCCAGGGTCAATGCAGCAGTCTACCAGGAAGTTTTAGAACACTTTATGCTGCCTGCCGCGGACCAACTTTATGGAGGTGACGATTTCATTTTCCAACATGACTTGGCACCTGCACACAGTGCCAAATCTACCAGTACCTGGTTTAAGGACCATGGTATCCCTCTTCTTGATTGGCCTGCAAACTCACCTGACCTTAACCCCATAGAAAACCTATGGGGTATTGTGAAGCGGAAGATGCGAGATGCCAGACCCAACAATGCTGAAGAGCTGAAGGCCACTATTAAAGCAACCTGGGCTCTCATAACACCTGAGGAGTGCAACAGACTGGTCGACTCCATGCCACGCCGTATTGCTGCAGCAATTCAGGCAAAAGGAGCTGCAACTAAGTATTGATTGCCATACATGCTGAAACTTTCCATGTTCATACTTTTCAGTTGGCCCACATTTCTAAAAAATCATTTTTTGTACTAGTCGTAACTAATATTCTAATTTTCTGAGATACTGAATTTGGGATTTTCAGTAATTGTCAGTACTAATCATCCAAATTAAAAGAAATAAACATTTCAAATATATCACTCTGTGTGTAATGAATTGATATATGTAAGTTTCACGTTCTGAATATAATTACTGAATTAAATCAACTTTTTCATGATATTCTAATAATTTGACCAGCACCTGTATATATATTTACGATCAGTACAGTCGAGTTATTAGTAATTCAAAAATTGTAAACTCCTATACATAGCAATTTTCGAAACGGGCTTGTAAGGCTCATCAAACTCACAGCTGGTGCCATTTCATGGGACCTTTAATATCAGCCAATTTAAATGTTTACATTTTGTTTGTATATACACCCTCCTGCTCCTATTCCAGCAACAATAATCAAACACAAATGACCAAGCAGTGTTTTCAAAATGTTTTATTTCAGAATTACGACATTTATGCGGTCTTGGCAGCCCTGGTGCGCTTCTTCCTGATCACCACAGGCTTCTGGCTCTTCAGGATGGCACTGGCACGACGCAGAGCCGCCTGAAGGGAGAGCAGAGTTTGCATTACAAAACACATTTCTAAAACTTGAAAAGGGGTCGGCAGGATAGTCAAATGTTTAAGTTATTCACTAGCAGGCGAAAGGCTCTTGGTTCAAACCCCAACATCCAGTCTACTGATTTAGGCCTCCCTGAGCCAGTGAATCGTACTTGATCAATAAAGTCGCCATGTATGACATTTCAACTTGTGTCTGGCTTAAAACTACCTGGACATATACAAGGCAGCATTAATTAAAGAATACCTGATGGAACACATTTAATACAGATTTCACAGCCCAACGTGTATAGTCTGATTATAAATCCTCCTGAGGGTTATAGTAAACATAGTAAAGTAAACATTTATTTGTGTTTCTGATTATGTTATTTTCTCTCAACTGGATAAATAAGGCAAATCAAAATTTAATTTGCTGGTTTGAAATTCTTTATCCTCTCCCGAAAGCATCAAATATTTACGACTCATGAAAATTTGATCGTCGTCAAAACCACAAAGTAGAATATAATAATTGATCTGGTTGCAAATATATTAAGATAACTAAAAAAGTTTTGACAGATTACTGCATGCAATGTTAAAGCTTTGATAACACTGGCCGTGATCAAATTATTTACAATAACGAAACAAAGAAAGCACATTAACCAAAAATTGTATTAAACAGGAAAATAATAAGTCTCACTTAATGGGGAATAGCCTGCACACCACAGTAGTGCTCTGAAGCACTGAACCCAAACTACTCCCTACAGCTCGATGGCGGAGCTCTGCACTCCTGATGGAGGCGTTCGCCGTGGGATCAATTAAGTATCAAGATATTTAGGCAGGTATCCTACTTAGGACCATTCCTGCGAAGTAAGAGTGGTAGTGTAGTAAGAACTCAAATTGTTTACCAATGTTTGCATATCAAAAGTCAGTTGAACCGTGTTGGTGTTACAGCCACACTAGAGTTCCATTGGTCAGTTTTTTACCTGCTTTTTACTCTACGTTGAAGGATTGGGTTCGGCTTGTTAGAATGTATACCTAATCTCTTTAATTCTGCCTGTCCTTGTGTATGGAATATCCTAACTATTGAATAATTGTGAATTCTGGAGGCGTTGTATGTTTCTCTGAAAAGGACCACCCATGTCCTAATATTGGCCAAGTGTGGAGTTGCTCACCATGCGAAGGTCTCTCCTGTAGTTGTTCTTGCCGATGATGTGCCTGACACTGCTCAGGGTGGCGCGGGAGTTCTTGTTAATGGTGATCTTCTCGTATGTGCTGACAGGCTTGCGTTGACCTGTTCAATCGGAAGTAAGTATAGTAGTGTCAACATTAAGAGACAATCTTCAGGATGATAAAAGCCCCCCCCCCCGAGCCTTTCTGGAAAGGACTGCTCACTTACTATGTCTATACTGGCCAATGAAGCCATAATGATTCATAACTGTTTAAAACCCCATATTATCCACATCAGCTCCGTTTTCAAATGAACATAGTGCCGCTGGAAATAGCAAGGTGGCACGAAGCCACTATCGCATTGTCAGGGAAGAACTATATACTAAAGGGCTGATTATGGTTCCAAATACATGCAACACAAGGACCACGCAGACGCTTCGAGGCAGTCATGAACCTGTTTTGGTTCCGTGTCGGGTTTTAGTGAATGGACCAATCACAGCCCTTGCTTCTGTGTCGCCTCGACGGATGGTTACATTTTTGAGAGGCGCATGTCAGGCCCTTGCGGTGGACGAAATAAGGGTCCTTACCCCCCTTGCGTTGCGTGAACCTGGGACCATCATCAGCTTAACTTTCTTTCAGGGTTGTTAATTTGATTTATTTGGCAACAATTTATAAATGTCACTGGCTACATGCTGGAAAAAAAACAGATTCTAATCCTAACCTGCACGCTTCTTCAGGACAACCATGATTCCTTTGCCGTCAGCAGCGGGCTGCACACCCACAGTCTTCCTGTGCACCAGGCCATTGAAGCGGAACGAGTTCTTGGACTTCAGGTTGTTTGGCTCCTGTTCAACAAATATACAGGGAGATAAATATCACAATACAGATATAATACACATTCAGAATTAAGGTTATAGGTATAATTTTGAGATCATTTATGAATATCCGTCAGAGGATTTTCTAGAAATAGCAAGAAAGGGTTTACAGTAGTAACTAATATAACACTCACGGTGCTGTAGGTCTGTCCGTTCCTCTTGATGAGGAAGCTGGAGCAGTTACGAATAACCATCCACTGCAGGTGAGAAGACATGGCGAATCTAGAGACATGGGAGGACGGCAGACGTTAATTTGAGAGGCTCAGTTGAACAGCACATCAAATAGTCAACCCATCAAGTAAGTTGAGCAGCGCATGTGTTTATGAATACTAGAAGACAGCGAGCAGCGAGTGCCGTTGTCCACGGACATGAGAACAGATCGGTTGAACCATTTCCTAAAATGATGTATACAGTCATGGTCACATCGAATAAAGATAATCTTTGTTCAATGCTAAATGCCAGCACTAAATGAAGCAATGCTTCACTCGTTGCCTTCAATGCTAACCAATGCTAAGGCCCGACCAGCTCACAGGTTAACGCACATATTATACCATCTCAACGCTTCAGTCTGACAGATGGCACACAACGTCAAAGCAATAATAATATACCCATCAAAAAACGCCTTACTTATAATAGCGAAGTACCAAAAATGGGCCGTAAAGTAAAGGTTTAGAGGTGAGCCACTAACACACGGAGCGACCACGTTACCTTAGCGCGGAGGGAGAGGAAGAGAAAGGGCGGAAGCCGGATAAAATGGACTCTTTCAAATAGCCCTCCGCATGGACCTGAACCTCTTTCTCGTCATCTCAACCAAACATCGTTCTCTAATGCACTCAAACGTGATGCTGTAAGTGGAATAGTTTGGTAATTTTTAAATGCAAATTTTACGAAAAATTGACATTTAAATTATTCATTGTAATGTGGGACTATATTATCGGTCAATTGTTGGAGGAATGTTATTTGACTGCTGGTATTACTAGTGCGCCCCCTGTTGGCCTGGAGTGTGACGGGAATCATAGAGTGGCGAAGTCACGCCCGTTCCGGTAGAGCCCATGGGACCTATGAGATCGAAAAAATATGCATGGGTTTCAATGGAGAGAAAGTAATTATTGGACCGGGTTGAATTCACTGCGGGTCTCTCTTCTTATATCCACCTCAATATCCTTCTCAACACTCTCTGATCTCACTAAAAGGCTAGCAGCACGAAATCAAGGGATTTTTAGAATAGAAAAAAAAAAGTGATTAATCGCGAGTTAACTATGACATGAATGTGATTAATCGAGATTAAATATTTTAATCGCTTGACAGCAATATATATATATATATATATATACTCAACCCATAAACCATTGCGAATATATATATATATATATATATATATATATATATATATATATATATATATATATATATATATATATATATATATATATATATATATGTAAGTGTGTACGGTCTGTCTCACTTGTATTCATTTCACTCTGAAATAACTTGAATGGAACTTTAGATGTCTGGGGATGAGCAGCACTAGCCTGGCACCGCCCACCTACCTACTTCCGCTAAATTTTCATTCCACTTCAGTACTAGGTCTGGGTCTGCTTAATATGAATGCGTTCCATGGAAACCAGATTTCTGGCGGTCCAATCAGCGAACAGAGGGAGTGGCTGAGAACGATGACGTCTAGGTCGCGCGCCAGTTTCAGTTGCATTCAGAGGACGACAATGGAGAAGGATACGAGAGAAGCTATTCGGTCTGTTGTGGGATCGCTTCCGAAAATCGATCAATTAAAGCCGGAGCAAGAACAAGCTTTGCAGAGTTTTGTTGGTGGCCATGAAGTTGTGGCGCTTCTCCCCACCGGGTTCGGGAAAAGTTTGATTTTCCAGTTGGCTCCGTTAGTGGTGAAGGAGCCGGTCCCGTTGCATGACATATGTCACGACCCAACGCAATGCGGTTGGTTATGGCAGATCCAGAGTGCCACTGGGCAGATCCAATCATTTTAAAACTTCTACAGACACCCGCCTCCAAGTGAGTGAACGTTTGTCAATTGAGCAGTTCCAGACCTTCTGTACAAATGAAATTAAGTACGATGGTCTGGTAGGACCAGGCTAAAGCAGCACATCAGTCAGGAAGCTATTTAAATCTATAATTAGCGGTTCATTTTGTATACTTATGTAAAGCATTATGAAAAAATGTGCATGCACAATAAAGCGTTTTTTCTTTTTTGCATTTTCCCTCTGGGCTAAGCCCCGGAAATTTCAGAAACCCAGAAACACCCCTGACAGAGATCAACAGAATAGTGACTACAGCCCCCACACCAGGACCACACTCAACCCCACACTCAGCCCGCACACTCAGCACCACCCAACCCCACTCAGGCCCCACACCCAGCACCATTCAGCCTCCACACTCAGCCCCACTCAGCCCCCACACTCAGCCACAACACTCAGCACCACGCCACCTGGGTCGCTGCGCATTATTTAATAGCTGAACTGAAATGGGTTTTGTTTATGTTTCAATATTGGCCCGTCCTGCGTGTGGTTCCCACGGGACCGACAGTAACGTGGTGACGCCATCTAACAGACTCCTCCATTTGCGTAACGTTGACCACCCCCTATTTGAACCGCTCTGGTTCCGGAGGTAAATGTCCCATTATTTTCACCATTTACTTTTTGTAAAATTGTTATATAAAGAGTTTTAAGCTTGGAACAAAGCCAATCGTTCTTCATGGTAGTCGTGACCATAAAACGTTTGATTCGGGGCAAAATAATTTGGAAATTGAAGAAAAGGCAAAGGTACAAGACTGTGTACACTATTTTTCACTATTTGCGGAAGATATTGCCGAGGGGAAGGAGGTGAAGAGTAGGGGCCCCAGGACAGATCCCTGGGGAACACCTGAGGTGACGGGGGAGGGGATGGATTTAAAAGACTTTAGTTGGACAAATTGAGTACGGCCAGAAAGATAAGATGTGAACCAGTCAAACGGAGTGTCTGTGATGCCAACGGAGGATAGTCTGTTGAGGAGCGTGGTGTGACAGATGGTATCAAAGGCTGCACTCAGCTCCAGGAGGATGAGGATGGTGAGTAGTCCAGAATCAGCTGCCATAAGGAGGTCGTTGGTGCTTTTGATGAGTGCTGTTTCAGTGCTATGGAGTGGGCGGAATCCGGACTGGAACTGTTCGTGAAGGTAATTGTCAGATAGGTGAAAATGGAGTTGGGAGGCAACTGTCTTTTCCAGGATTTTGGAGATGAAAGGGAGATTGGATATAGGACAGAAGTTGTTGAAGTTGGAGGGGTCTGCACCAGGTTTTTTCAGAATTGGGGTGATGGCAGGAGTTTTGAAGGATGTAGGGACAGTTCCAGTAGTAAGGGAGGAGTGGATGAGTGCAAAAATGAGAGGAATTAGGGAGGGGAGGGAGGACTTAAACAGATGTGTGGGTAGGGGTCAAGTTGACAGGTGGATGGCTTGGATTTCCGAATGAGTTCAGTGATTTCTGAGATATATCAGGGAGCTGGAAGGAGGAGAATGAGTGTGTGGAAGGGTAAAAGTCAGCTGAGATATTGAGATGAGGGGTTGATCCAAGGTGCAGGTGAATGTTCTTGATTTTATTGATGAAAAAGAACATCATGGAGCTGCAGAAGGAGGTTGTGTACAAGGGAGGGGGGAGAGAATCCTGGGGTTGGGTAATTTTGTTAAGCATTGGAAAACAGTGACTTAGAGTATCCTTTGTTGGCCGTGATCATATTGGCGTAGTAGTGGGTTTTAGTGCTGGCAGCAGTGGAGTCCTTATAATGAAAGATGTGGTTCTTGTACATCTCTTTGTGAATACTGAGACCAGTTTTCCAATGAAGACGTTCAAGTTGCCGACCTTTGGCTTTCATTAAACGGAGATCGGGAGTGAACCAAGGGGCAGAGACGGAAAAGGAAACAGATCTGGTTTTTAATGGGGCAAGGGAATTAAGGATATTATTGAGTCCATTGTTGTAATGAGAGACCAGATCATCAGTAGTGGATAGATTGTGAATGTCAGGGAGGCAGGGGGAGTGGATTCTTGAAGTGAGAGTGGCAGGGTCAATATTCTTTATATTACGAAATTAAATAGGGCGGGGTTTTTTGAGATGGAGAGAGTGAGTTTAAATGTAAATGAGAGGAGAAAATGGTCAGTTATGGGGAGTTCATCAGCTGTGAAATCAAAAGGGGTGACACCAGAGCAGCAGAATAAGTCCAGAATGTGTCCTTTGGAGTGTGTAGGGAAAGTGGTATGTTGTTGACATCCAACACTCTAAACAGGAAGTAAAGTCTTTGGTGAGCGGCAGATTGATATTGTCCATGTGAATGTTAAAATCACCCAGTAGAATTATGCTTGGTGAGAGAGAGGATAAATGGGTGAGAAAGGCAGCAAAGTCATTTAAAAATTCACTTCGGTTTTGGGGGGCGGTAGACGGTAGCAATGATGGTTGGAGTGGGACGAGACAACTCGCATGGTATGTATAGTGTTTCATATAGTGTGTAGCGTTGTCCTCGACATGGTACGTTCCTTCGTCCCTGACTGCAATCACTAGCTGTGTTCGAAATCGTTCCCTATACACTCGTTCCCTATTCCCTATATAGTGTACATGATATAGTGCACTATATAGGGAATAGGGAACGAGAATTCGGACACTACGCCTAACATTTCTAAACGTCATTTGCGTCAGTAAATGCGCCTGGTATTTGTGTGACGTGATGCGCCGACATCATCTAAACAAACCGGGCTGGAGGTTGTATTGATGTTGAATGTTACATTTCCTTGTTCAAGTTTTTTAAAATTAATTTTGAATGTTAAATCCCAAATAAATTGTTGACATTTCTAAACACAAGCCGGAGACTCCATCATTAAATGTATTCGTTTTCGCGGTTATTCAGCTTCTTCTTCTCCCCTGGAAAAATACAACCGCATTGCATTGTGGTATACGGGAGTAACATGTAGGGAACATCGTATTTACCCTATTTTAAGTCCACTATATAGTGCCCTATATAGTGGACCACTGAGAATTCGAACACCCTACAAAATGGCGTGCACCCTATTTAGTGCACTACATCCATGATAGGGAACGATTTCGAACACAGCTACTAAGGCCCCGTCCACACGAAGCCAATTTCATGGCGAAACCGCAAAGGTCTTGTACGGTTCGGCCTTCCGTCCACACGAAGCCGGTGAATCCGCTGACCGAAACCGTAAACTTCTGAAACCACCCTCGGAGGTGGTTTCAAATCTACCCGGTTTCGTTTTGGATTCGTGTGGACGCCTGAAACCGACAACAATGAGGTCATCGCCCCACCCCTCGACCCTCTAGCCAATGACTGTTAAGCCCGCGGTGTCAAAGAACTCACAACAAAAAAGATGATGGCGGACTACAGGCTTGTAATCGTTCTGCAACAAGACCCAACAAGTCCCTTGTTGGGTTGTATTGCGTAATTCTTCAGGGAAAGTATTCGAATCCAAAGGAATAGCTTTAAAGTGACTTTATTTGTATAAAGTATTTTCGGTATGGTAAACTGATGCTCTGAAGTAAAGAGAGATTGAAGATGTGTTCTAAGCACGTGCGAGAGTATTCTCCTAGCTGAAAAATAGACCTAACCCTGTGTCTAATCGCTGCCGAGAGAGTTCTCTCGTTTTCATGGCCAGGTGAGCTTCTTATGGACTCAGCGAGGACCGGAAGACGTGGAGAGGAACCGGTGTGACGTAATCCTCGGTTTTCCTCGCCTGGTCTGTGATGCTGCCCTCTGTGGCTAAAGTATCTATTACAGCCTTCAGTAATGTCCTGCTTTCCCTTGTGGCTATGTGTAGTATTTACGGCTTATATGTTTGGTCCTACCCCCTATTGGTTAAGTGAGGGAAATACAGCTTGTGTTCCTAAAATACGTAACAGTTGCTAAGCCATTATTTATTGAGACTGTTGACTGACTGTTTGTTTGTGTTGTTAGTGGTTTCGGGGGGCAGCCTTTATGCGCATGCTCGCCTCTTCATCTTATTACATTTTCTCTTCTGGATTTCTGTAGCAGAAGCAGCGCCCCTTATGGGCCTGGCATGTGTACTACAGCGTTTCTACAGATCTACCCGGTTTCGCTTGACTTCGTCTTCACGGAGATACTCCGAAACCGGATAGATCGAAACCGTAACGGTTTCGCCCGTTTCGGCTTCGTGTGGACGGGGCCTGAGTTGCTCGTTTTTCCTGGTAACATCGAGCTCCGCCAATCAAAGACGTTGTGTTACACTTTAGGATTATGGGTAGTGTAGTGGTTTCAAAGACATCGCGAATAAAACGTGTTTTTCTCAAATCTCGATTTTTACGTCTTTAACTTGTGGCTTCTGCAGGAGCATATACCATCGTTTCACAATATATTGGCACGTGATAAGTATACTTTGGATGGTTACGACATTATGGCTTTTAATCAAAACCTCTATGGAGAAAATGAATGGAACATTTTTACTTACGGAACCACACACAGTACGTCGTGACGTCACATCGCAAAAGGCCCGCCTCCATGTCGGAAACCACGTCGGAAGCACCGGAGCGGATGGTGTGTTGACGGTAGTTGCTGCTGTTGCGTTTTTAGTCACTGTTTAGTCATTCATCGTGGGATTAGTTGTCATTAGGTGGTAATTGTTGTGTTTGAAACTACCACAGTCATTCTCATGCAAGGACTAAGCCAAGAATACGTTGTATATATACGTTTATTTAGGGTTTGACATACAACTCCCCTGAATTGAATGGAAATGGCGGAGTGTGGACTAAAACAACAAAACACACAACACACAACCCCATACAAACCCCTGGTGCTCTGGTATGTACCAGCTCTGTAGTGACGGATCCATGTGGACTGTCAGACATGGAAGGTGAGGGAGCCCTGGAGGCACTTGGTGAACAGTTGTATAGTTTGATCTATCCCAAACATGCAGAAATCGCTGGGAAACTCACAGGTGAGTCTGTTTGTTAAGCTCTGTTCAAAGTGAGTTTATATTTTGTTTTGTTTTGTTTGTAAAGGTAGAGTTGTAAACCATGTAACAATCAGGCTATTAACATTCAAACATTAACATAAACATTTAAAACGTGGCTTCTAGTCGAAGACATGGATAAAGGAAAGTGACTACATGCCTTGTGTATTTATTGAAGGCATGTTGTATTGTGTGTTGAAGGCATGTTGTCTTGTGTGTTTAAGGCATGTTGTCTTGTGTGTTTAAGGCATGTTGTCTTGTGTCTTGAATGCATGTTGTCTTGTGTGTTGAAGCATTGTTGGCTTGTGTGTTTAAGTTATGTTGTCTTGTGTGTTGAAGGCATGTTGTCTTGTGTTTTTAAGGCATGTTGTGTGTGTTGAAGGCATGTTGTTGGAGCTTCCCGGGCCGGCTCTGAGCCAGATGTTGGAGGACGAGGCCCTCCTGGCGGGAGCCTTAGAGAAAGCCCTCAGCGCCTTGGACAAACAGCTGGTGCCGAGGTAGCTATACTTAATATTGATAGTATATGAAGATTTCTTGGGTATGGCGGTTTGCAACATGTTGTGTACAGAATCATTAACAAATGTGAATAAGTATCCATCTTGTTGAATGTGAGGGATGGATTTATTTTGCAGTAAAAGGCCTTACAATGATGAAGAGAATGTTTCTGGGTCTTCAGACTCCCTTGGAGATCAACTGTTTGAGCTTGTGGACACCTACAACACTGGGCACTCCCATAAAATAACCGGTGAGCACTTCTCCCATGCGTCTTTATGATTGAATCAAAGCAAACTGTTTATAACTCTGATTCTTATGATGACTGGCACGGTTTTACTCAACGCCTTACTTCTGATCTTAAACAGGTATGCTTCTCGAGCAGCACAAAGAAACCGTTTTAAAACTGTTCTCAGAGCCTACACTGTTACAAGAGCAGGTGAACCTCTCCCTGAAGACACTTAACGAGTATGTTATCATGCTATTATTACAGTTATAGCTCTACTAGTGTTACTGTGTTCGCAAATGATGACTGATGCATGAGTCCGTCTCCCCCCCCCCCCCCCCAGGCAGGAGTTGGAGACCTGTATGAGTGACCCATCGCTCATGGAAGATATGGATAGACTAGGAGAAAATCTGTTCTTGCTGGTGGAGAGGCTGGATCCAGTCCACGCTACTGACATCACAGGTTTGTTATAACAACAATGGCAATGTGATTACAGTGAATTGATATCCCATCTCAAAGGTCCAATCCCTTTGTAGGTATGCTGCTGGAGATGGACCCCTCCACCCTCCCACAGCTACTGAGAGATAACAAAGCGCTGGAAGGGGCGGTTCGGAAAGCACAGGCAGCACTTGAGAATTTCAAGTCCTCTGTTTAAAAAAGGCATCATGATTGTGCACGTTCTTCAAACAGAAGATGATCTTAAGAGATGCTGGGAGCAAGAGAACGGTAAAGGGTGGACCACCATGGCTGCAGATCATGCGTTTCCAACCAAAATACGTTTTAATTGTATGGATGAGATGATCAGGATCCACAGGGATCTGGGACTCTTAAACACTTAGAGGATACACCCTGTATGCTAGACTGAAATAGGACATTTGTTCACCTTCGAGGTGTAAGCTGGAATTGTGCAATTTCACATGACTCTCAATGCAAGTTGAAACTTTGTTTTGTTTTCTCATTATTTCACCAAAATGTTGCCAGAAAAAGCAATTTAATCAATACAATGTGTTTTAATGGAATGCTACAGGCATGCCACATCACATTTGCTCCTGTCTGACTTACTATAATTAATTAAATGTGTTACACGCAAATGACTTACAACTTAAATTGTATGAATATGTATTTACTATTACTCTAATGTCCCTTTTTCCTACACCCTCTGTTTGCGCTCCTTGACTTGTGTTCATGCATACAAGTGCATTAGAGGCATGCATTGTAGATATTTCTATTTTCAATCATTTAATGATTCTCTACACATGGATTCTGACATTTTCAGAAACATTAAAGATCAAGAGTAGGCCACAGACAGGTCTTTGAAAGTGCTAAAGAGCGAAAAAATATCTTTATTTAATTTCGTTTTATTCTTTTGTATAGAATCTTACAATAGGGATTTTTCACTTTGGGGTAAATGACAAGTTTCTCTCAAAGGGAGGATTAAAAAAAAATCTGTTACACTGGTCTAGGCCTATTACCAAAGCAAGCCATTTAAGATCATCACAAACTATTGGTCTATCGGGTCTTAGGGAGACGGGACAACAGTTAGCAAAGAAATGTTCTGGGGAAATTAATTTGATGCAATAAGTTTTCATTTTTGCAACTCAAATTAATATGCATAAGCTGCAGTTGAACAATCAGGGATGTGAATCAACCACTAGATTATAACTAAAACAGATTTCATTCAAGCCCATCAGAAAATAAAATTAGTTGCTCTCATAACACACATTCAGGACTACGACTCGATAAATACAATCAATCAGATTTACACATTTGGATGGATTTGTTATACCACATTTAAAGAGGGACTTGTATTCTGAATCCTGGTGTTACTGAAGACCAATCCTTGTTTCTCTGAGCTGAACCACCACTCGGGGGGCCGTGTGATAGCTCGAGATCTTGGAGTAAACATCTCAAAAGTTGGAATAACAATCGACAAAAAGGTGCAGAGGTCAAGGATGTGACGTCCATCCTGTGGGTCTGACATCGTCACAGTGGAAGGTGCAGTCTGCTCCTTTTCAAATTGACCCTCCATGTCCAGTGCACAGGAAACAACGATATGCACAATTTACATGAATGGTTCAATTCTATTCCTCTACAGTCCAGACTGCCCAGAGACACACACACACACACACACACACACACACACACACACACACACACACACACGCTTGCAGTCAAGAAAGCCTGGACAAAAGGACCATAGACATGATACAGGGCCGGTGGGGTTCAGAGTTGAATCTATAATTGGTAGTTCATTTTAAGCATATGGTTTGGTGTGTAAATGCATCCATATTAAAATCTGACGCATTAAGAAAGCCCTCTATAAAAATAGATTGGGAGGAATAAGCCCTTTCAGTGACAGCATCTTTCCTATATATATATACACAAAATAAAAAAGCAATGGACTTCCAGTAGGAAACATAAACCAGAGAAAACAAGAGCGGGTACGATGTCAGAGTAGGATGAAGACGGTATTGGTGATGAGGATTAACGAGAGGGTCCTTCAGATGAAAGCAATCTGTCCATGTGCTTCAGTCACTTGCGGACAGGATGACTACCAGCTGTGATGAGTCTGTGGAGAGGGGTCTATTTCACCACTGGGTACTGCCTCTGGCCCCCGAAGCGGCCTTGCCCCCGCGGCCCTCCGGACTGTGCACTGGGCTGCAAAAGAGAAGACAAGGATATGAAAGACTTCCAAAGAAAGAACACCAACAACGACAGTCTGTATAGGTTACATTTAATTACATGAGTTACACCACCCCATTCTTTATAACCAATGTTTTTCATTGTCGCTTTCCTGGGGTCTTCTCACCTGTGCAAATTGGGCGGGGTTATAAAAGGTCACGCCTCCAGCGGGTGGGGCTTGCTGTCCCTGAAAGGAGACGGCAGCGTTAGACGGTACAGCCCAAATATTCAGTTCACACTGGAGTGAGGATGTGCCATTAAACCCTACCACTAGCTCTTGTGTATCCTGTGTGTATCGTCTGATGTATTTTCTCTTTACCCAATAAAGTAATGAACACTCCAGATGCAACAAAAATCCTTGAGGCCCAGCAAGCACCGTTAGAACACGACACATTAGTGAAGCATGCAAAGCGTTGTGGCGGTGGTTAGTGTTAGAATGCTGCCATGACAACAATGGGCTGGTCTTTAAACACACGTCTCCAGCAGAAGTCACTCCATGAGCAATGCATGACCAGGCTTTTGGACTGAACTACTTCAGTGTTGTAACTGTACATAACTGGTAGGTTTACAGCTACAAAGTATGAAACACCCTGGTTTCAGATACTGATGGACACTGATGATGGCAGATCATGTTTTGGATCTCCCCATGTCTGAACCACAGGCCTGCTGACGATGGTCATGTTTAATGACTTTAAATCAGAGCTGGTCGGTCAAATCAAAGAGGAGGGATCTATGCTGGAGACTGCAGGAGGGGCAGCTGGTGGCTATCTGGAGTAGCACAGATAACGGAGCCAGATGCCATCAAGCGTGCGATGTGGTGGGCAGGACGGGGTGGGTGGAGGTGCTTGGCAGGGGGGTTGGGTGGGGTTGGGGCGGGTTGAGACTCAGCTATAGGTACCTGGTTTAAATGCTGACTCACTTCACGTGATAAAGAGCTCATTGAGCTAGAACGTGACAGCTACAGACAGAAAGAGGCCACACAGAACAGACAACACCACAGAGCCAGGTTAATTCATCAGAGAACCTCCTTCACTGTAAACCCTTTTAGAAAGAAAGCCATGTTGGAAGTACACTAATACCACATTAGAAGGATTTCAAAATTAGAGCATAAAGAAAGCAAATTAATAACAGACAATGGAATTAGCTCATTTGTCAATTTTACTTCCCCGCATGCAATATATATTAATGTTAACACCCGCAACGCAATCCAGAGGCCCCCCGCAGGGCAGCGGGCTGATGGGAGCAGCAGCTCATGTGGAGGGCAGCGTCCTGACGGCTGCGGTAGTTACAGAGGGACGAGACCCTGGGTGTGTTCTTACCTCCCCAGACTCAGGCAGGCCATCTCCCCCTGGAGGCATCAGCGTTGGGTTGAACATCTGGAGGAGTTGGATAAAACATCATTTTGTATTCTCTCCGTCCCATGACCTTTTTCTCCCCAGTCTGCACCGCCCCAGCCATCGCATTAGGGGCCCATCAGGTCAGTCTGCCATTGCTCGTCGCCTTTGTTCCTTGTGAGGCGATCCGCCTCCCTGCTGTGTGATATCTCTCCTGGTCAATAGTACTAGTCCTGCCCCGTCATTTTATCAAAACTTTGCACATTGTTCAAACCCCCCATTTGCTCTGTGATAATAGGAAGTACACTGGAGTGTGTGTGGTTGATGGACTGTTATACATGGTGTAATCAATGCACACAGTTTAAATCCCTCCATTAGCGTACACACACGTCGAGAGAACTCCTCCATGAATCACCCTCTGCATTTACCACTGTCCTGCAAACGCTATAATGAACAGGTTTCCACGTCATCCCCTTCTGTCCAGGCGCTGGAGTAGCCAGTAAAAGCTACCGGTTTAGTGTGAGCAATGCTACATAGGCCTACTCTCATTATTGGGAATTGTGTCTTTGAAACTTTGAGGCTACATAGAAGGTCTGCACTAACCGAGTCAGACTCTGACCTGTGAGCTGACAGCCACTGGTATCCGCCCAGCAAACCTGGGATACTGTAGTATGGCTTTTTGTTTACAATATAACAATTTATAAATGAAAAGGAATAGGATCAGGGGTTAAACTGATCGATAGATCGCAGCAGTGGTCTCTGCAAGCTCCGGTTCAGGCAGGGAGAGTTACGCACCATGAAGGCTCATTTTATCCTTCTCATTCCAGATTGTTGAGAAGCTTTTTTTCCTCTGGATTTCCTCTGGCTAGCCGTAATGGATAAACAACAACCGAAATGGACTACACTAACACTCTTTCAGCACAGCACAACGCACACATCCAGATTTTAGACACCTACTATACTAGGGGCATCTTAATTGTGGGTATTGGCTATTTTTAGCCATCCTTTAGCAAGCATGCCGACCTATTCTCTTAATCTAATCCAATTAGCCCAATCATTCTGTGAAGACTAAGACTATACTACTATTATTGGGTTCTACATTTTGTCCATCAGTAGAAGGTTGTCCTTGTTACCTGTGGTGCAGCACCTGCACTGGGAGCAGCCTGCTCCTGGGCGCCTCCTTCACTGGCCTCCATGGGCTGCTGATCCTCTGGGGCTTTGGACCAACAAAAACATTAGTTTGTCCTTCAATTTGAGATTAGTGGAACCATATATATATATATATATAGTGTGTGTGTGTGTGTGCGTGCGTGTGCATGTGTGCGTGTGCGTGAGATGCTCTCATATGTTGCTGCTCAAAACTGCTTTTTAGGTTCGGGCACCGCTCGAAAATGCAATAATTGTTGTGCAAAAAGTGTCATCACGTTGCAGTGTATTACACACACCTGCCCCCGGCACAAACAGGTTGGTTGGCATGGGAGCCAGCGGAGCAAAGATGTCTGCCGGGGCGGGCCCCATCCCCCCGGGCCGCGATGTCTTGCTGGGGTTCAGGATGTCCACATAGCGGCTCTTAGTGCCTGAGGAAACAACCAGCCAGTCAGGCATCCACAGACATCACCATACTCAGGATCCCACATCCTTCATTATGATAGCTGAGGTCGGTTTCATCTCTCACCTGCTTTCCTGGAGAACATGTTGACCGGGGGCCCCCCTCCAGGGGGCCTGCCGGGCCCTCCAGGGCCCAGCATAGGAGGACCAGTCTTGAATCCAGGAGGAGGTGGCGGGAGGGGTTTACTCTATACATAAAAACAATTCTAATGTCATTTTGATCCAGATGAGGGATGACCTCGTCTCTTCGAGGTTTCAAGTTGTCGATAGAAAGACATTGCTGGGGTAAGTTTAGTTTTTCCGTCAACTACTCATCTTAACAATACTAGAAAACAAGGTAGTAGTACTACTATTTATTGTGGCAAAGCATTAATATCATGCAAAAGTTGAAAAAAAAATAGTTGCCATTAAGCACCATACATCCAACATGCAATCTATGAATTGACGATATTTAGACAATGAGTCCGGCCTGATGGATCAGAATCTACCGTGCCAAATCAAAGTGGAGGAAAGTACTACATCCAATCAAGAATCGACACTGGATGACCGGCGAGAATTTATTTTGAGATAAATTCAAGTTAAAAGAAAGAGCAAATAACAAACCTCCTCTTCTGGTTCATTCTGGTCCACCCACTTCTGCCTCTTCTCGTCCCACACGATCTAAAACACCATCAGTTACATGTCATGTGAGGGATGCAGACTCCCGTCTCAATATCTTAAATTAAACGAACAGTATGTGGTGCTAGCCATGGTCTAGCTTTATCATGAAAAAAAAAAATCCAACTCACAGATTTGTTCTTGTCATCGGGCAAGTGAGCCTCATTCTTGCCCTTCCTATAGAGCCAGTTCAACCAGCCGCCCCCACCGCTGCCGCCGCCGCCGCCACCTCCACCCTGTGGGGGACAGAGACAAACACCGAGATAAAGGCCCAATCCCATTTCTACCTCTTACCCCTTCCCCTCACCCCTTCAAAACAAGGGGGAGGGGTAAGGGGAAGGGGTAACCCTGCGTTCACACCAAAAGATGCTTTGCTGCCCGAACGCGTTGACGCCTGAGTTTTTGCGGCGCATCAAATCAAGTTTTGCGGCATGTCAAAAGTTTTGCAGCGCGGCAAAGGTTTTGCGGCGCGTCAAAAGTTGAAATATTTCAACTCGCGCAGCATTTGACGCGCCGCAAAATACGTGAACGCGCCCGCCGGCATGCCGCGCTGCAAATCAGATTTTGACGCGCCGCAAATCAAATTTTGCTGCCCGTTTTCTCGGCAGCAAATGCTGCGGCAGCAAAGCAGCAACGCGTCTCTACATTCACTTTGAATGGGATCTTGACGCGCGTCAACTTTTTGCATATTTTGGTGTGAACGCAGGGTAAGGGGTAGAAATGGGATTGGGCCAAAACCATCAGCTGGAGGGGAGAGGGAGATGGGTCGGTGGGGGGTACCTTCTTGGGGGAGTGCTTCTTGGCCTTCTTAGGGTCCTCCATGCGGGGCTGCTCAGGGATGGAGGGGGGCGGCGACGAAGACATCTGCATGGCCGAGGAGTTGCTGCGCTCCCGCCCCCCGGAGTGGGTGGAGGACTCGGAGGTGGTCCGGGAGCGGCGGCCGGAGGCCTGGGCAGGGAGCACAACAGGAGCGCGCTAAAGCAACAGCATCTTCTGTCAGGTCAAAGGTTACCTTTTCAATTCGGAGGTCCATGACATGTACACACAAACAAACACCGAGTTTTGTAAGGTTTTGCCCAGAGAATGTCAACATCCATATCAGAATACCTTTTTCTCAGTCTTGTGCTATTACAAAGTTAACTATAAATAATGCCTGCCTAATACGGAGTATACATTATCATTACATAATTAGCAAGACAAATCATTGCCATAAATCAGGACATAGATTGCAGATCTGCAGGTGTGCAGGTGTATCCGCCATGGTATCCTTTAGTAAAGTGGTTCTCAAACTATGGTACGCGTACCACCAGTACGCGATGCGCTATCAAGTGGTACGCAGAGGATTTAAAAATAAATAAAAAAAGTTACGATTAAAAACAGTACTATCAAAATACTATTATGAATGGAAATACATTTACCATGAGATCATGTTCTCACTTGCTGTGTGATTATGTGTATGTGTTTCCGTGTCTCTGTTCTAGTGCTACCACTTTGTACAGCTAACAATAAATAATATTATATTTAAGAAAAATTGTGCCTCCTGCATGAGATGTGCATAGCTGAATAGGGCCACAGACCAACACTACTGTATGTTGTTATATTTTATAACATCTGTCATAACGGTGGTAGTTTGGGAGAATCATTTTTTTCTGTGGTGGTACGCGGTATAAAAAGTTTGAGGACCACGGCTTTAGTGAACAGAAAATAGTTCATGTGAATTGAACAGGCGAGTACTCTAAAGCACCCTCTGTAGGATGGTACTATTCATTTACGTTTTTGGTCCTTATTTCTTCTTTTAAGTCAGTATGAGGATACAGGCATTGTGGAAGCAAAGAATCCAGATACTCCAATTCATAGATTCCCCCCCGCCCCCATCTTAATCGGCAAGGTTGCGTTAGATACAGCAGCTTGATTATCTACTAAACTAACCATCTATTTCCCCTTTGTTTGTTTTGTAGTTTAATATAGTGTAGTCGTCATTAGCCCATCAGCATTAGGCCAAAAACAGCTTCATAATGTGGTAGGGGGACGGATCCAAACTGTAGGAAAGGTCTCCTATGAACGCACATTACCAGAAATAATCACTAAAGTCAATTTGAAAAAAACCAATCTTACCATGTGCATTGAAGACTGTGAAGAAGTTCTCGATCTTCTCCCGGCACCCTGGAAAGAACACAGACAGGGTGATCATTATCATCCCTATCCATGAATCCATGCATTCTGAAGGTAAGGTATTGAGGACTTCAAATGGAACCAAAGCTAGCTTAAAGTGTAAGTGAACCCCCAGTTTCAGCTCAAATTTGAACACTGACATAAAGAGAACTCAGGGAAGGTAGGGGAGAGGTGTATCCCCGTGTTTTACGCCCACAGCGACTTCCTGATACTTTTTTAAGCTAGTGCACATCGTTAAGTCAGAGTGATATAATGAGCCATATGATATTCGCCACACACCGTGGCGTTAGACAGTAGGCATATCCTCTTCTCGGACACAGCCATCAACATAAGCACTGCCCTAACTGAGCTCCACACATCCACACCACCATGGCAGTAGCATCGCTCTCAGAGTTAGAAATCAAGTGTCATCAAAGTGCCACCGAAAAGCCATTTTAACATCACTAAAGGAACAGGACCCAAGTTTGGAGTAGAGTAGAATGCTCAGAGCTCAGAGCAGAGTAGAACTGGCAGAAACATTTGATTTGTCACCAGGTTTTTCTGAAATAACGCCATTAACTTAGTAACGATGACAAAATGGCATTGTGGGGGTACGTGCGACGACAGGCCTGCAGGGGGAGTATGGGCAGGTTGGGAGCGCACCGGATTGGCTGTGGGGGGTTGGACCCGAGTGCGAGCAGGTGTCAGCAGCACTCCAATCAGGGAGTGTTTGTACTTATGTGCCTGCTTTGTGTTTTAGTGGGAAGGGGAATCCAGAAAGGATCGGGAGCGGAGAGACAGGGGCGATCGCCGCCAGAGATTGCATTGAACGCACCCTGTGACCGCTTTGAGCGGAGTTATAATTTACCTTTAACCGAGTTATGTTTTGATGGACTTTGTTGGAGAGAAAATAAAAGGACTTTCTGTTCAAAGAGCAAACCTGGTGTCCAAGCGCTCTGTGAACCCGTTACAGGCATAATTACTATTTTGAAAATCATTGAAGACATACTACACAATTTGGGTATATATATACATGAAATATGGATTCACTGGCACTTTAAGGGCATGAGGTGACACAGCCGTGCATATATCAGGATCTCGTTGCTAACCATGTGAGCGCTTTGGTCGTAAAAGTCCGTCTGCGGCGTGAAAGAGTTCCTGCGCATGGCGTTAGACATCGGAGGCAGGGGCTGACCCTCGGGCTGGCCTAGGACATGCTGATCCATCATGGGCATGTGTCCAGGGGAGGGGGGCGTGTGTGGGGACGGCTGACTCACCGGGTGTGGAGGCATCGGAGTCATTTGATGGGGAGAGGGCTGGTTTACCGGATAAGGGGCTTGGTTCGTCAGATGGGGAGGTTGTTGGTTCATCAGATGGGGAGGTTGTTGGTTCATCTGATGGGGAGGTTGTTGGTTCATCTGATGGGGAGGTTGTTGGTTCATCTGATGGGGAGGTTGTTGGTTCATCTGATGGGGAGGTTGTTGGTTCATCTGATGGGGAGGTTGTTGGTTCATCGGATGGGGAGGTTGTTGGTTCATCGGATGGGGAGGTTGTTGATTCATCTGATCGGGAGGTTGTTGGTTCATCTGGGGGGGAGGTTGTTGGTGCATCTGGGGGGGAGGATGTTGGTTCATCTGGGGGGGAGGTTGTTGGTGCATCTGGGGGGGAGGATGTTGGTTCATCAGATGGGGAGGTTGTTGGTTCATCTGATGGGGAGGTTGTTGGTTCATCTGATGGGGAGGTTGTTGGTTCATCTGGGGAGGCATGTGAGAGCCCATGTGTCCCGGGTGAGGGGGCGAGGAGCTGGGCTGCTGCTGGAGAGGTGGAGGGTACATGTCCGAGGGCTGGGGCTGCTGAGGCTCGTAGGGAGAGGGGCCGGAGTCGGGGACCTGCGGTAGGTAGCCTGCGGCCGGGCCGGGGGGCACGGGGTAGAACTGGTGGACCTCTGATGGGTGGTGCTGTGGAACCATGCCGTCTTGGAGGATGGTAGTTGGGGCTGTAAGAGAACATATAGTGTATTTATAACACATATTTAGATTTACATGAAGAAATAACCAATAGCTCAATAACTTGCTAACTTCAGTTATATGTAAGATACAGATGGTGGATTTTAAGTATAACACAAACACATACCTCATGATGTGTGCCCATATGAGAAAACGACTGCATGGATTTTGTGTATCATCTTATCCTAGCTAGCTGTGTTGCATATGGGGAAGTGTTGCACGATACCAAGATTATGACTTTGATACGATATCTGCCCGAAAATACCTCGATACTCGATACTGAACTGATACCACGGTGAAAACCTAAAATATCTGGAAAAGAGATGAATAATGGTCCAGCTCGGTCTCACTATGGTTTAACTTTTAGCAGCTTGGTCCTTTCCTGCTTTTTGAGCAAATTACGTATTATTAGGCGTATTAATATATATAATACGCCTCAATCGGAATAGAATTCCACCAAGAAGAGGTGGTGTAGTCTGCTATAATCAACATGTATAAACTTAACTGGGCTGCCCAGTTCAGACCAAAGATTCCAAACGACTTGCAACAAGATTGTTTTGGAACGTTGCAGGGGAAAAGTTGCAGCAGTGCGAACTGGTCGTTGCAGCGCGGCTGATGCCGTTTCAAGGAGTCGCCAGAGATTGAACATGTCAAATCGCCAGGTCCAGTTTTAGAACACAACGATGTATTTATTTCTCTTCAGCCAATCAGGACACAGCACAGAACAACTTGTACGTCACGGCCTTACTCCGTCCCGGTCCCGCACTGTCCACAGTAGGCTACACGTTAGCTATAACCGTTGTTATGGTTACATGCGGCCATTCCAACATGCCCCCATTTTTTAGTTGGCCTACCGCCATTCCGACTATCAGTCTACCAATCAGTGACGGCAACTTCAGGTCAACATTGGGGGATCATAAATATTTCGTTCAAATGTGTTCAACCAAAAAGTAGCCGTTTCAGTATTATTTATCTGTAATTTGTTTGATTAATTCCAAATTTTGGTTGTGATGATGTATGACATAACCCATTCCATCAATTGACAATTGCATTTTACAAGTGTGTTGAGAGTGGCAGGGCATGCACTCATTTAACATGCCCTGGGAATGTATAAATATTCTATGAAACTTAAAACTGGACCATTTATTCGTTAGGGTTGGAATTAAACTCAATGCAGGACCACTATTGGAGTGGATTGGACGAACATTGGAACGAAATTAATTGTTTGGAGTGCTGCGGCAGAACGAATCAAGGAATGGACGCAGTAGCCTATAATATCGGCCCAAAAGCAATAGGCATACAATGCACTTTACAAAAGAAAAAGGTGAGAATATAGCCTAGACCAGTCCCTTTACACACAAATTCTCAAAGGCGATCAATAAAAATAAACCAACAGTTTTTGCCCGTAGAAATCTCCCTACAAAGATCGGCGTAGGCACCCTGTTTCTGCCGCTGAAGTAGGCCTACCCAACGGCTCCATATTCTCGGCTTTCTAACTCGCCGTCTTCTCCTCTTCATTAGGCCTTTTTACATTGTCAAGCCGTTTCGGGTTTTGGCACGCCCGGCGATTTCACCGTCTCATCTCCAGTTTCCTGAATAAAACCGAGGGGCTAAAATCCCCCTTTCGTCACCGCGCAAGCGAGTTAGGCTACTTTTTAGCGGGATGCTGATGCTGTTGCGGCTCTCAGTTGTGCCAGAGCGTTCAGTTGCTACGGAAACCACCTGAAGTCGCCGCCTGGTGCAGCAGTGTGAACTGCCCAGTTTTTAGAATGTCGCAGCCCGTCTCGTAGCAAGGAGTTGCGAGGCGAATCTTTGGTCTGAACTGGGCTCAAATGATTAGCCAGCTGATCAACTGCAACTATCCACTGATCGTGCGCCTGTAATCTAAACAGAGAGGTGTGGCGGGAGTCGCGTAACCATGACAGCAACTGTTTATCAAAATCATTCAGTGTGGAACGTGGATGCAAAACATTCCGAAAACGATATGAAAACGATAGTGTGGACGGAGATTGTTTTTTTTTTTTTTTTACCCGGGTTAGTGTGGACAGGGCCTCACTCTCACTCGCTCAGTGAACGGCCTGCTGCTGCTGTGGCTGAGTGCGAGCTGAGGGGCACGCCCACTGACTAGCCTCTGTGTGCCAGGAGTATGACTGAGAGTTGATGCTTGTTGTGTATGTGCAAGTCCTTTCGTTCAAAGTATTTTTTTTTCATATTTTCTCATTCAATTAAATTATTCATCTTTTTTTATAAAAGTATCAATGCTAAAAAATTAGTGTATCGTATCGTTTTTTGCATACCTTCTAGCATCGGTATACCGTGCAACACTAATACGGGGAAAGGCTTAACGCAGCGATTGTAAAGTGCATTGCACTTACAATCGCTACGTTAACCCACTGGTTCTATGAACATCCTTACTGTATTGACAGCAATATGTTGTTTCTCCTTCTTACAAATGTACTTAAAAGCATCTGCTAAATGCACTTATTTGTAAATTTCTCTGCTCAATGCAGATATTCATGATAGAGTCCAAATGATGGGGGAGCAAATGCAACTCTGGATAGAAGGCTTCTATGACTACGGCCCCACAGACCTGGAGGCATCAGCTGCACGGCCTGGGGCGGCGGCCCGGGCAGCAGGGAGCTCATCAGGGGGTTGTCTGAGGAGGCTCCGTTCATCTCTTGAGGCATGGTGTTGTTGTAGGGCTCCGCTGGAAGGGTCTGCTCCAGCTCAGAGCTCGGGGAAGCACAGTCGTACTGCGTGGGTGTGGCCCTGTCTGCATTGTAGGCTATCGCACCCATCTAAAACAGGAACAATGATAGGAAAAGGATTTAGGTATTAAGAGCAACGGTTTTGATCCAATTAATTTATCAGAGACGGGAGATGTAGCTCATCAGGCCCGTTCCTATGATTGGCTCTTCTAATGAGACATATTGCTGACCGTGTTTTATATTGTGTGTTGGGTGGTGGCATTGTTCTAGGTAACACTCCCTACCCTGATCTGTCCATCCAGCTGTCTGAGGTGCAGCAGCCAATCTGGCTCAAAGAACAGCTCCTGCTCCGGCTTCTCCTTCAACTGGGGGTCGTAGAACCGCAGCTTCTCCGACAGCTGGGTCACAACGGTAGAGGAAGGGAGAAGAGCATGAATACAAAGCAAATACTGAAAAATAACATAAAAAAACACAGGATGTATAAGCGATGTATGAGATGGAGGTAAGATGCTTAAGGACCCAGTGAGGGAGTGATGGAGAGAATGAGGGGTTGACATGTACCTGTATCAGCTGACTGATGATGACAGAGGAGTGATACGAGGGCTGCGTGAGGACACTCTTGGAGATCACCTCACAGTAGTGGAAGGCCTGTGCGCTGAGGCCTGCTTCAGCCAGGCGGCAGGCGTAGATCAACTTGAACACCTGGAGACCAAGGAGGAAGAGAAACAAACAATCAATGGGCAGGAAGGGGCTAGACATCTAAAGGACAGGTCAACTGCAGACATTTAGGTTGATAATCCAGGATCTTTCTGCTTAACCACTAGATAAAAAAACACATGCATACAAAATGCAGAGACACCGTATAAGTATTCACCAGAGTTATCGTACAAATAATAAACTACATTTTCAAAGAATGCTGAATAGTCCAGCTTGCAGTCTCTACCCCCAGGACAGAGCGGCCAAGAGACAGGGTCCTATTCCCATTCGGAGACAATAGTAATCCATGTTCATTTTGATTGAAGTACCAGTCTATCCCCTTATCTCCTATAAATACTAGGAGCGTACCTGGAAGTTGGGCAGGGAGCAGGGCTGGGAGCCCAGGGACTGGGCGTACTCGTAGGCCTCCGTCCTCTGGATTGCCTCGTTGGTCGCAAACTGGTAGAAGGTTAAACTGGAAGAGATCCACAGGAACACAACGGGGAATAGGGTTAACATTGGTTCTTCAACTGTTGAGTGAAGTGGACGGGAGGAACACTTTGTTAGAATACACGCATATTGATGCTGTATATTTACAACATAGCCAATTTACATTATTCAGTCTGGATTACAAAATCCAGCTGTTAAAAAATTATAGTGGTTACGAATAAATGTGAGTGAGTGATTGTGAGTGTCTAACCTGTGGTTGGAGCCAACTAGAACCATCTTGGTGCTCTTCTTGGTGTAAACCCCAAGTCCCACCTGGGCCATCAGGTAGCAGAAGTGAGCAGCATCGACGAGGCCCTTGGAAGCTGACCAAGAAATGAACAGTATAACAACTTAACATCATGAAGCCCATCTGCATACAGTTCTGTCCATTGAGCTGGCGGGGCCCCTACCCAGGGTGTCCCCCATGGTGGTGATGGTGCGGGTGTCCAGGTCCGGGGTATGGGTGAGGTTGGACAGCACCATGGCCAGATGAGGGCGCCAGTCGCCCCACTTCTCCTCTCCACAGGACTACAAATAACAAGATCAGAGAGCGACCCATTAAGACAGAGACACAGAGAGGAGGAGATAATCAGACAGCTTTACAAGTCATTTAGCCCGAGAAGAAGGGAAGGAGGAGTGCGTCATACGATGGCGGAGGCGGGCATCCTCCCAGACATCAGCTGGTAGACGGTCTGCAGAGGGTCGTTGATGGGCAGACTGTTGGCAAACCTGAGCACCAACAAACATTTCTAGAGTTAGTCCTCTCTACTAGCGAGGTGTTCATTTCTCTCACTAGGACATTTATATTACATGTTAAGCTCTCTTAAGGGATTGTTTTGGCACATGGTATATATAAATGAAACATTATGTTTGTATCTGAGGGAAGCTTTAAACCAAATGGTCTATGTCTCAGACCCTGTGTACCTGGTCATGACACGGGCGTGCGTCCGGTTGTCCATCTTACTGGCCAATAGTAGCGCGTGTCCCCACAGACCTCCCTTCATCGCCGCTTCTAGAGCATCCTGTTAAAAAAAAAAAAAAAAAAAAAAAAAGGAAAGGTTTCACACTTTTCACACTTCCCGCTAGGAATAAAACCCCTCCCTCATCCAGCACTATCCACCACCCAGCGGTGGACCGGTTCCCTGCCTTCTTGCGGCCAAACAGCAGCAGCTCCCGGAAGCGCTCCGTTTCCTTGCCGACGTTCTCTGGCACCGTCATGAAGGTGTCCGACAGGAGGGACAGAGGCCCCGCCCCCGGCTCCTCCTCCGCCCGCTCCAGCGGCTCGTTGTTGAAGTCGATCAGGTTGGCCTCGTTGGGACTCTTGCCAGGCAGCCACACTGAGCGGTGCTCCTTGAGCAGCAGGTCGGCGATGTCCGTCCCCACCACCGTCTGCAGGGACAAGGGTTGGAACACAGGTCCTTAGTCATCATGGAGGCCCCTTGGTTTGATAAATCAACTTCTCTGTTTATACTAGAGCCCGACCGATATATCGGCAGGCCGATATTATCGGCCGATATTAGGCATTTTTCAAACTATTCGGTATCGGCATTTATAATGGCCGATAAATGAATATTAAAAAAAAAAAAAAAAAAAGTTGGTCCACCAGAGGGCGCTCTAACACCCAAACCCGCTGATTCAGCCAGAGTTAGGCAGAGTTAATGGGAGATCGACGGAGATCATCGGTGCTGTTCATGTGTGCAAGTGTGTTCATGGTAAGTTGGCAACTGTCACGAGACATACATTGCTTGAATAACAATTAAAAGAACATCCCCATCAATTCTCTAAAGTCGATAAGCATGACTTAATTCATGACTACCATGTCCAGTTTTGCTGTTGTTACGCGTTAGCTGAGAGTGAAAAGGATTTAAAGGATAACTACAAATAACCAATGTTAGGGAAATGTGTTTGTTTTGTTGCGCGTTTCTGGATTTTTTTTATATCGGCATATTGGATTTTTAAATCACAAAATATTCGTATCGGTATAGGCCTTAAAATGTCTATATCGGTCGGGCTCTAGTTTATACCCAGGGCATGTTGCAGTTTACACTGAGATAACTCCACCATCATTTGATGAACGCTGTCAAATAAAGAGCTTTAAGTCAAATGTATTTGTGTGGTGCCTCCAACAGGGTCCTGAGCCACGCTACGAGGGAGGATGTAAGTATTTAGTGGTACCTCCAGAGAAAATAAGAGTCACATTGGAGGAACCAACCCTCCATTCTGCCTACTAAAGTAAAACCTCAGTCCCAGTATGGTCTTAATCCTATTATTCAGCCTTCATTGAACTCAAGGTGTGCATGTAAAGGTGGTCATGGACCTTATTTCTGATTAATAATGAAGTGTGCAGAGTCTCCCTCCCTGGAGCCTACCCCGTTCTGTCGGCAGAGGAGCATGATGAAGTCCCACAGCAGGCAGGCAGAGTCACGGTCCAGCAGGTCCTTGTTCCGCACGCACTCCAGGGCCTTGTTCTGGGAGAACTTGATCACGTCTCCCTTGTGGGTCTCCTCCCTGAAAGACAACAGACAGGCATCAGACAGGACCACTCCAGGCTGGGGTCCGTTTCAGGGTGAAGCGGACTCCAGGCAGGGGTCCGTTTTAGGGTGAAGCCGCCATGTCAATTCAGAAGGCATCCCGAGTTCAGAAGTACAGATTAGACTAGTCTGAGTTCAGTTACCTGGTACATAGCAGCAGGTCACATCTTCTTATCGTCTAATTGGTTTGGATGATGGCAACGAACACTTTATGATATCCAATAACTTCTATTGCATTCCAAGTATGGGTGTGCGATATGAGAATATTGTGAACAATAAAAAGTTGACGATCTGCCTTCACAGGGAGATCTTTAATACTGTGCGGTACCATCTATTCTATCAGTTTCAGTTCTATGGATCATACACACATCCAAAATCACTTTCTTCAATGAAGGTTATTACCTTCAATAAGGGTCATCACCTTCATAAGGGTTAGGCTTCCTGGACACCTATAGTATAGCACCATGGTGTTGGTGGATAGTGAAGCTCCAGCTGAGCAGTGGTTTATTTTTGGTATCCGAATCCAAGTGAGGGTTAAGCTCCACTTGTATACTTGTAGTATAACGTGATGGTGTGGCGCATCGCTCATTATGACCCTCATTTAGAACCACAGTACTAAAAAGGATCAAAAAGTTTGGTCGCAACACCCACCCTCCTGCCTACAACCCTCGGCCCGAAATGCATAATCTTTGTATTTTATATATTTTTCACCAATATGCATGAGAAAAATTATATTTTTATTTTTTTCTTACATTATTTTATTAAAAAACTATGCACACGCATATTGAGTTGAGACCTGAGTACCAACCTAGCAAATTAATGAACAAATATTTGAATATTAAACCCTATTTTGAAATCAACAAAAAAATATAGACAGTGAAACGCCGGTTTGAGTCAGTTCTGGTTTAAGCCTAAACCTGTCCAAAGCTGCTCCTTCGAACAGGGCACTGGAAGTGATTTGAATGGCGTGTGCGTGTTGTAACAGGGGTCCTTACTTGACAAGGGGGCCGGGGAAGGAGCGTAGCTCTGCCTGCTCATTGGTGTCCTGGAGAATGGTCTGCACTCAAAGAGACACTTACATTTAGCATGGTCTGCACTCAAAGACACTTACATTTAGCATGGTCTGCACTCAAAGACACTTACATTTAGCATGGTCTGCACTCAAAGACACTTACATTTAGCATGGTCTGCACTCAAAGACACTTACATTTAGCATGGTCTGCACTCAAAGAGACACTCACATTTAGCATGGTCTGCACTCAAAGAGACTTACATTTAGCATTTTACGTTTTATCAAAAGCTACAACAAATAACAAACGTTTGTGGTAAACCACAAAAATATAGTATTTAAATGCTTATTTCCAAGATTAGAGTGAAAATACTGCAAAACTAAAAGAAACCGAATTTCACCATTAAAATAATACCAAAACAGTGATCTAAAAATCGAAATGATGCTGAAGAAAGGGAATTTGGAACCAACTACCCATCGACCAAATGCAAAGCGGTAGATTAATTAAACTTCACCAATGCACAAACAGACCCACTTACCTCCATGTTGTAGATGTCCACCAGGGCCGGCTGCCCAGCCGAGGGCATGTTGGCCAGCACCTGGACCAGGTGCCCCCCGGGCCCAAAGCGGGCACAGCGGTGGGGCATGATGAACTTCTCTGGGGTGTGTGGGCGGGGGGGCGCTGGAGAAGTGGAGGAAGAAGGAGACAAACTTTTTATTACACACACACACACACACACACACACACCAGAAATGACTACCTGCCTTGCTGTGCGTTCATCAAAAACAGCAAGAATTACATCTCCATTTTGCTGTTCAATCTATTATAAATGATTGGCCCTAGTTGTTTAAGGCACTGCTATGTGGCGTTTGAAATGTGCTGCTCATCTATACAATACTTTGTTAAAGTTGTGTTTAAATGATTGTGTTTTATTATGTTGTTTACCATCATAATAAAAGTAAAATCAAAATGCAAAACAACTATTTTAGGCATTTGTTGTGACGATAATCAACGTGTGCTTTTACGTTGCTCAGGTGCGATCCAGGTGGACTCTGTGCTGTAGTCCGCAGGGTAGGTGTACTGGGTGTAGCTCTGGCTGCCGTCCGTCTGGTCCGGGTACTGTCTGTAGGGGTCACTCAGGATGGGTGCGGTGGTGTCGTACACCGTCAGGTCAGGTTGGCTCCGGTACACCTGACTCTGCACGGACACACAGAGAGGTGGTATATTAGACCAGGACCGCTGTACCGGCAGTACAGCAGATGGGAGGATAGCGGCGAGGACTTCTCAATCTGCTGTAGGCACGATTCCAGGGTTGTGAGGAGAGGGCAGAAAAACAACAACTATATTTTGAAACGAAAACCCCTAAAGCCCTCTCTCTCTCTGTTCCCTCCCTAAATTGCTCCGACAATGACCAGTGTTGAATTCCCACACCGGTCATTGACAGGCAAGAAGGATTCCCGAACCAACAGTCTTACCTACAGACCCTTTAAGACGGTTGCTAAAATGCTTTGCAAACCAGGCCATCTCCAAGACCGACAGGCAGAGATCTACCTACTGCTAATAGTCGGTGACGGTATGCATAGTTTAACTACAAGTGAGATTAGGAGATAGTTACCTTAACTTGGTCATTATGCTAATATATTTAAAATCTCACACTGTCTGAGACAGACATAGATAAATAAATAGATAGGTTATTAGATAGGGATACACATAGAAAAGAGATAGGAATGAAGATAAAAACACAGACAGAAAGAAAGATATGCAGGTATACAGACAGGAATGGAGATAGACAGACACAGGCAGATGAACAGATTTAAAAAACACAGCTGTGTCAAGATGAGAACAGAATTTTGCCTTTGACTTACTATTCTCAAATTCAATATTGTCAGATCTGTCCTGGCTATTTGTACTTTCTTGCAAACAACGAATATGTTGACTCAACGTTTCTGAACCAAAAATATGTTTAATGCCAAAGTTAATAGATATGTGTGTACCAAGGTTGTGTTTTAACTGCTATTGGGTCTTTCTATGAATGTTCTGTTGGAGTTCTGAGTGAATAGATTGGGGGTTATGCGATCTCTTGTATATATGCATATCATAGCGAAATATTTTTTGTTTTTAATTGCCAGTGTTTACACACCATGTTATCTTGATTTGTGTAAATGACTGACTAATTTAATAATTGGTCCTTGAGGCTACAGGTTTGACTGCATTTCATTGGAACGTGTAATATGAATATCATATTGTTCTTACCAAATTTGCCCGGGCTACCAAATATCTCAGAGCGATATCAATATTTATATTGTCACTATTGTCACACGATGTCACTCAGTTATAAAAAACATTATCCGTCCCTGTCAAATAAATCATCCATCAATAATTGACACCCAGCTCGGTGAATGTGATAATGTGACATATGATGATTGGTTTATTCCATGTGGGTACCTGCTGCGACCGGACACTGGATGCGCTGTGTCGGCTGTGCTGGGTGTGGTTGCTGTGCAGGCTGTGGGCTGACATCTCGCTGTGGACGCTGCGCCGGTCAAAGTCATCCAAGACGGATTCCTCTCTCCGGCGGTAGTCGTCATCGAAGCTGGCGTCGTAGCCCGGGTAGTAGCGCCACTGGTCCTCGTAGCCCTCCGGCCTGAAGGAGAACAGAGCAGAAAGGGCTTAATGAAGGGACACTGGTCGGCTGGCCACACCAAGCATTGCCCAACCAGGCTACAACAAACATTCAAATCGGTCCAACAGAGGAAGAGCAGTGGGTCATTATTTAAGCACATAAATTTAAAAAGGGATCAGATGTTGAATTAACTCAATTAACAAGAAATAGCTTCTTCAATAAAAATGTTAACCGCTCCAAGTACATTTTTTTTAGTACTACAAAGAACTGTCTGCCCTTTGGCAGTTAGGACCTTCTATATACTGCTTACCTAGCAAAGGGCTGTTGTTGTTGTTGTGGTAGTTGTGGGGGTTGTTGCAGTTGTTGTTGTTGTTGTTGCTGCTGCTGCTGCTGTTGTTGTAGTTGGGGGTTGTAGTAGGGGTCTCGCCCTCTGTAGGCCTCATCATAGTTGTACCAGTAGGACTGGTCGTAGTAGCCTCTGTATCTGGGATCGTAGGCACCTGAATTGTAGCCTAAGACATTTTGTTTTTAATTGCCAGGCAATCGTTTACATCCATGGAATTGTTCAATCAAATCTTGATCTGCAAGTGTCACAACAGCAAGATTTTGAAGTATGTGTAGTATCAAGGAAGATAATATAGCATTGGTTCTTACCATAGTCATACGGTTTCTTGTAATAGTCTGCATAATATTCCTCGTAGGCACTTCGGTTGGCTCTCTGGTAGTCTTCCGGGTAGCCTTGCCTTTGGATGGAGGGTTTGAACATAGAAGCATCATTAACACAAGTGAGGATTTCATATTGTATTTCATTGATTGCAGTTGGAGGATTTGCCCAATTGTCGACATTATTTAATACCAGATTGTTTGTGGTGAGATTTTTTTATGATCACAAAATGAGCTTGAGAAACGTTACGAAGATGTCTGGATGGATGACATTTTTAATCAGTGGTAACTATTGCTCCTTTGCCTTTGGATTCTCGCTAGCAAGAAGTGTATGGGAACTGATGGCAGCTATGGTCTCACCTGGATGACGACCTGTCCGAGTACTGACTGGACCGGGAGCTGGGCCTCTCGGGCTGAGGCTCTCGGTACTGGGTGTTGGGATCTCGGTAGGCCGGGTTCTGTCCTTCATATCTTCCATACCATGGATCAAACCTTCTGTATGGGTCCTCCTGGAATACAGCGGCAGCAAGTATTTACAGCTCACCGTTTCGGCAATCATTTGTTCAGAATTCAACTTGGCATGGCTCAGTTGTATTGGAATATATAACTAGCGTGCTAGACGATCAATTAGACACATAAGTGAGTTAACTAATGAATAAATTAATGAAGTACTACTCATTACATACATGGTAGTAAGGCTGTGCTCTTGGATCCCCAGGCGGAGGATACTGGCCAGGGGGATGGGGCGCTCTGCCATCAGGGTATTCTCCATAGGGACCTGCATGGAAACCTCCGTACCCCTGGACCGGTGCGCCTTGAGCAGGGCCATAACCCTGGCTACCCACAGAGGAAGGGGGACGTGGGGGTGCGGCAGGGTTTGGCTGGGGAGCCCCTGGAGGGACTTGTCCCTGGAGCCCAGGGTAAGAAGCAGCAGCAGCAGGAGGAGGAGGAACCGCAGAAGGAGCAGCAGCTGTGGCGGGACCACTCCCTCCAGTGAAAACGTGGGCTGAAGGAGGTCGACTCACTGCAGGACCCTGTGCAGCAGGTTGGACGTTGGGCATCTGGGGATGCTCTGCGAGCGGCTGCTGGGGGTTTGGAGCTGCCCGGGTGGGGGCAGCTTCAGGTGTGGGGGCAGCTTCAGGTGCATGTAGGGCAGCATTAGACACTGGGGCCTGGGGAATGCGTTCACCTTCGCCCCTTAGCCCCTGTTGAGCATCTTTGGTGACCTGCAGGTAGAACCCGGGAGCGTTACTAGCCTGTGGAGACCCTTGTAGAGGGGAAGGGTGGCCTGAGGCCTGCGTTTGGCTCTGTGATTGGTGCATAGAAAAATCAAGCAGTTCATAATTTGAAAGTTGTGGATTTATAGGGAGAGCAGAGTGGCTCTCCCCATCCATTGATTGAGCCCTTGACAGAGGGAGGCATGCGGCCTGTGATAACGGCAAAGCTGTGGTTTCCCATCTTTCGCATTCTGTCTGATCTCGAGCCAGGTTAAGTGGGCCCTGACTCTGGGCAGTAGAGGGGTTGATCATTGGTAATGCCATGAAGGATTGGTTCTGATCGGCCGATAATAGAGGTGGTAGGGAGATACTGGCCCCGTGCCCCTGTGAGGGGGGTCTCATGGGTGGACTGGTCTGCTGCCTTGGAGCAGCAGCTTGTGCAGTGGGAGGAATCACACTATAATTGGACACCGGAGGAGCAATCAACACAGGCTGGTGAAGCGTGTCGGCCACCAAGAGAGACGCATAGCCCAGTTGACCTTGGGAGTCGGAGAGATCCCCCACACTCACCTTCGGCGGGTTCTCTAGATTCTCTGAGTGCTGCTGTGAAGTGGCATTGGTTCTCTGGGGGGGTTGAAGGTCCAAAGGACCATCTTCAGGGGGCTGTATGACATCGTTAGTAGGTTCCCGTAGCGGGGCAAGGACTGGGGGAGCAGCAGGGGCAAGAAGGATGTTTGCTCCTAAGGTGGAAGGGTCATTTTGAGCCCATAGAGTAGTGGCAGGGCTTTCACAGGGCCGGTGGGCGCCAAACGCACGGGAAGACGGCCGGGAGTGAGACAGAACCACAGGGTGTACGAGGTGAGGAACTCCAGGTCCAGTCGTTAGAGGATGACCGGTTCCATAAATGTTTTCAATATTATCTGGGGGCTGCTCCAGGTTGCCAGGTACAGCATCGCCACCCCCTTCAGCAACCATTTTCGCCCTGTCAACTTCAATGGGGCGTACACCAACTCCATGCGAGCGTACAGGTTCAAAAGAGCTGTTTGCACTGGCCTGGAATACACCAGTAGGTTTGGGGGGGCTGGGTGTAGGGGGCTGACTGGTATAGATATGCTCCTGGGAGCTATGGTGCGCACCCACATCAGTAGCTGGAGAAGTGTCAATCTGCTCAAAGTATCCCCCAGCAGCCACAGCGATGTTAGGATCCTCAACGAGGCGAGGGCTTTCTTGCTGT
Organism: Gadus morhua; assembly: GCF_902167405.1. NCBI lineage: Eukaryota > Metazoa > Chordata > Actinopteri > Gadiformes > Gadidae > Gadus > Gadus morhua. Next base: position 2,124,834 of record NC_044066.1, read on the forward strand.
ATAAAAGTGCCCATGACCCCCTGATGTCGGCGGGACCCAGTTCCACTACCGTGACTTACATTACTGTAGCTTGATGACACACTAGCAGATCTCATTGGTCGTGGAATCGTATCTGGCGTCTCAAGGTTGGGACCTGCTTCATAATGGTCTTCTCCGGGGCCTACCTCACCAGAGGGGCTACCAATGGTTTTACTGGGCAACACTTCCTGGTTGGGTACACACTCAAGATTCTCCACGTGGTCAAGCTGAGGTTCAGAAGGCTTTTGGATGTTCACTGGGCATGCGTAAAGGCCCTCATTCATGTACGGTATGTGTGGATTGCTGCTGAAAGAGGCTCCATGGTAATCCCCTGTTGGAGGCTCTGCCTGACTGACGTGGGGCAGTGGAGGCAGTTGTGGATGGCTGTGAAGCTGGCCGGATCCCTGCATACCATTCACAGCTTTCTTACCCTCTCCAGCCAGTGTCTCTTCGTTCTCCACATCACTTCCTCTGAAAAACATTGAGACAGAACCAGATTCCTGTGCATATGGAAGTGGGGCCGCTCCTGGTAAAGGATCAGTAGTTGGGGTACTACGTTGAGGTCCAGCTGAGGTGGGCCGGTTTGGGGTGGGGCTCATGCCAATGCCCATTTGGTGGTAGACTGGATCCTGTGACGGCTGGTTAAACCAGGTATCTTGTGTGCCTGCGCCTTGACTGAAGTAGCTCTGAACCTGGAAGTGTGATTCATGCTGCTGAGGTACATTTGGATCTGGCCATTGTGAGCTTGTAGGAACCATCTCCGGGTCCTGGGGAAGAGGTGCCTGCACTTGGGAAGGCTCGGGCTGTGTTGGAGGAGTGGGGGCGTTATGATGAGGGGATGGTGGGTGGGAAGGGTATGCTTGAGGCTGGTGAGGGATGTTAAAGGGCTGCAATGGGGGGTCAGTGGTTGGCTGGAAATAGTTTTGCAATGACGGAGGGCGACTCCCATGATCAGGGGACCAATGAGAGGATGATGTTGTGGGAGGCACTGGCTGGAAGGGCATGGCTTGAGGAGCATGCTCCCCCTGGTGGTCCTGATGGAAATATGGCTGGCTAGGCATTGAGTTTGAAGCCATGGACGAGACATTATGGGTCGTCGGTGGTGGCTGTGCTATTGAATTAAAATAGCCCTGTTCTGAATTTGGTTGTGTATATCCTTGTGTGACTTGCGGCGGTAGCTGTCCTGGGTGCTGTTGAGTAGGAGGAGCTACACCTTGAGGGGTGAAAAGGTTTACTCCGGCCTGATAGGATGAGTGCGGACCGGAGGCAGCAGCTTGTTGGTGATCCACTGGCTGTGGATGCATGCCTGGGCCAGCCTGCGAATACAGGCTATTGGGAGCCATCTGTGGGAAGGGAGCGTTGCTATTGGGTACCATAGGAGGACCTGCAGCAGCAGCAGCCATAGGTGCTGGGGCTTGCATCCCAAAAGCAAAAGGGTCTGTCATTGGATGGTTACTAGATGGGGGTACCATCATTTCAGCTGGGGGTCCCCTCATTGCAACTGGGGGTCCCATCATTGCAGCTGGTGCTGTGGATGTGTGCTTGAGGGGTCTTAGCCTGCGGAAGACGTTGGGCCCTGCAGAGGAAGGGCCGGAAGCCCCAGGAGGCCCATTCCGTGGAGGAGGCTGCATGGTTCTACCGTAACCAATGCACAGACCAAGCCGGTTATGTTGCTGAGAATATTAGACTCAGGTGTAGCTAGAGAGAAAACAAATAAACAGTAAGAATGAGTATTGAAAAAGGAGGAACCATAGGGAAGGCAAAGCAAATACCAGGATGTTACCATGTTAGATTTCACCACACCCTCCTTTAGCTTTTGTTTGCCATCAATAGTTAAACGTGGCCATTTTTAGTAACCAAGAGCTACACGTAATATGGTCGATTAAAAAAAAAAAAAAATTAATATATTGTTGAACGGCCACTAAAATAGAACATACACATTTAAGGCTCTTAATATACAAACTATAACACCTAGTCCCATCTGCACTAGTAAAAGTTAGGAGGTTGGAAATAAAGCAATCAATATTGTGATGAAAGAGAAATGCTACACTAAGGGATATTTTGTATATGTGTACATTTCTTTCAATGACAAAGAATAATAAAAAGTCTACAGTGGATGGTGGATGCAAAAAATACTAAATATTACAACATCATATAACATTTTCAATGAAGGGCCTACAATAACGATGGAAACAAATATTGGGCCAAAATATATATTGCAAACAAACAAGCATGAATGTTTGCATTCAAAAGGTTACACGGCATATCCCTTTGTTAAATCGAATTTGAATAGTTTAAGAACACTATCAGGTAGAGCTAGTGTAGCGACAGACCGAGCTAGTGTAACGACAGACAAAGCTGTCGTTAGCTGCCGTTAACGATAGACCGAGCTAGTTTAACGATAGACCGAGCAAGTGTACCAATAGACCAAGCTAGCCGTCTGTTAGCATCGCAGCTCTGTCTGCTCGCCAGTAGTTTGAGACAAGCAACAATAACACGACGTCAGTCATCACAAATTGGTAATCGATTATCTTATTATGATCAGGTCTCAAACTAGTGTTGAGTCTCTTCGACCTGGTCCAATGTCCAGCTGAGAGGAAAGGTCTGGACGGTCTGGTGCTCGGGGGCTAACGGTAACTCACCGAGCCTTAACGTAACATGGCTCTAACGCGTTAGCAGCACATAATACGCTGTTCCCCAAAGTCATCGCTGTCGCCGACATGTCAACACTACTTCTCGTATCGGCTAATCGACGACATGTTTAAAACCGGATCGACTCTAACCTGTGTGAGCATCAAGTGATACTGACCGCTGACATGTCACGGAGCGTTTAGACGGGTCGGCGGTTTGAGCTAACGTCACATTACTGACCAACCGCTGATCAACAGCAGGTTACCTCATGGTTAACACCGAGGACATGGAGCCGTCGGGGCCTTCAGCTATCGGCCGCTATCAGCTAGGTATATTTCCCCCTGTATTTGTAGAAGATATAAGTGAGAAATCCTTACAAATGTGCAGCACAGTGAGCCTGACAGTCAGCCACCATCTTTAACGAACACATCCTACTGGGATACGTGTACAACCTACGTCACAGGTCAAACACCGGCTCGTCATCGCGGGGCCGGTCCATGTGTAGGCCTTTACGTTGTGTGATTCTGCATTTATTTATGTCAGGCAATTATTGACTATACAATTAGTTATGACCTCCAACTTTTCTGTAAGAATGTAGAAAATGTAATGGGTGGTGAATGCAATGGACTGACCATGAGTTCCATATTCAAAACTATATTTCGAATAATTAGAGAATTATGCATTTATGTTACACAAAATCATCTGGCGTTACTTTGCTGTGATAGCATTAAATAAACACAAAATAAATAGATGTCAGTAAATATTAAGTATTTTTTCAGTCCCAGCACTGTACCTGACCGACAGCAGAGGGAGGCAGAGTACAGTGTGAGAGTTGGGGGACCTGCTGTTAGCATGGAGGCAGGTCGTTTTAGTCACTATTTGAAGGCCTGAGCGTTAATCTATAGGCAATGGTGGCCTGCTGCTGATACCCCAGAGAAAGGGGATTCAGGGTATGATGTATAATTGGCTTCAGGATTCTTTTTTAATTGTTGGGAATTCTGTTTGAAGAAAAGACGATTTTGAGTGGTCACATTGGTACAGTTCTGGATGAATGTAGGAAAGTTCTAGATCTCATGAGGTGTCTCGCTTAATGTGCCTGGGTAGCAGAGAGTGAAATTATACTGATCAGGGCCTTGATTAGACTGTGCTGGACTATGGGTGTTTGGCTTTTGGATCGGGAAAACACTTTAGAAAAGCAAATCTTTTTCAGGTTTCATCTGTTGCTTTTCATCAGACCCCAGATCATGCACACCTATTGGGCCCTGGGGAGGGTCCTCTGGCGCTGAGATGTATGAAGCTGGGTGTGAGGCAGTGGGTTAGGTTAAGAAGTCGGACTGGGGATCTTAACGTCGGTTAGGTTAAGAAGTTTGACTGGGGATCTTAATGTCGGTTAGGTTAAGAAGTCGGACTGGGGGTCTGAGGCGGTCGGTTAGGTTAAGAAGTCGGACTGGGGGTCTGAGAAGGTCGGTTATGTTAAGAAGTCGGACTGGGGGTCTTACGCAGTCGGTTAGGTAATAAGTCTGTATCGGTATTTGTGAGGGTTGGGGGAGGTCTCTCTGCATATGCCAAAAGACAATATGTTGGTGTTCAAGCAGGAAGCAGGCTGTGATGCTAGAACTTTAGGGGGAGGGCGATGGATACATCTTGGTCCCCTGTACCACAGTGGTTGATGCCTGATATGTTTGAATTTGAGATTACCAGGCTTGAGTTTTACAATTCCTAAACAGGGTGTGGTTTGTTTTGTTTTTGTAACATTTAAGTATTTTGGGGGCGTTTATAATTTCTAATATAGTACTGTCCTCCAAACCAGTGGGCGGCAGCAATACGCTTTATAGTGTTCTAGACTAACTTTATATCTAAAGGAAAAAGAAGAAGATGACCCGACAAGTTCACACTGTACTACAACCTACTTTCTGAAATTTTGCAGTCCCGGTTGGTTTAACTTGACCTCAGTATCAACACCAGACATGCCGGCCTTCATTTTTAATAGGAGTTCAATTAGTACAAAAGTGTCTCTTGACGTTTTAAAACAAAATTATATGTAATGCAATAATTATTTGCAATATGTGTTTTTATCATCATTATTTAGCTGACTATAGCAACACGTGTAATTCAAATGTGTAAGACTGCGCCCCTCCCAGCTACTAGGTAAGAGACTATGAAAATTAAACAATTTTGGTGTTCAATCCACTCTAACTCAAATTGGCTTATTTCCATTAGCACTTTTGGCCACAATCGATGAGCTTTGAGTACAGATATGTCAAGGATGTTTAAGCTTTGAGACAGTTGAAAATCTCTGAGATTAAACTTAAGTGTTCCAAATTGTTTTTAACAAAGTATATTTTTTTCACGCAAAGATCCATGTTGCGTGTCTGAAACCCAAATCACACTTCTCAGATAAGAATGCAAATGCATATGCACAAGACACAAAAATAGATCAACCAAATCATCCAGGTGGCCGGCCACAAAATATGGGACCTAATATGTTTGGAGGAATTTCTGAAGCTTGTTTCTGAATCTTTTAGTTCCTTTCACCAGGGGCCACACAGTGTTGCTGACCTTGTGCACCCTGCAGATGTTCTTGTTGTAATGGATTTGAGCACGTTCAACAGACCATCCCATAGCTTCCATGGACATTTTATGGGAAAGGTTGTCTGAAATGGAGAGGTCGGGTATTTGCCTGACTTTGCTCTGGTGGAATGCCAGCGCCCAGATCAATATGCTCAGTGATCTCAGGACCGAACAGCCTCATGTTGGGTGTCAGGCCTGTTGAGTTATCTTTTTTGCGGTACAGCAGAAGGTATCATTAGGTCCCAATCCCATTTGTAGTGGCTAGAATCTTCTGCAGGTTGGCATTGACGCCCTCCACCTGGCCATCGGATTGGGGTTTGGAAGGGCTGGTGCACAAGCTCTGGAAAACCTCACCCGTAAGATTGGTACACCAATTACTGTGGAGCTCAGCCAAGTATTAGGTACCACTGTCCACAGGATGGCCCAAAATGGAGGCAGTACTTAGTCTCTTAAGATATTGAATGCCTCCTGACACTCACCAGCTGCACAGACCCATGGAACTGGGTGTACTTCTGGGAGAGTGCATGGAGGGGCCTGGTCACGGTCGCAAAGTCCTTCACTAATCAGCGGCAAGAAGCCATGCCAATATACCGGCGCACCTTGGAAAATCTTGGTGCTGAATGCAGAATCCCTGCCAGTACCCCAAAGCTAGAGCCAATGTGGTAAAGTGCTGAGGACAGCTTCCAGAGCCTCCTGGATGCGTGGCAGTGGATAAGTGTCATTAAGAGTCCATTCACTCAAAGCTTTATAATCCAACTAGAGTCTGTTCATTGAGACCATCCTGATCAAGTGATATCACGTTATGTTACACTAAACCGATCAGTTTGGACATCTAGCCGCCCGCCATCATCGATTTCCAGAAATTACGATGTTATCATGCCCAATCAGGGACTCTGTTGTGGTTGATGACGTGAAGGGACCAATCAGACACTGCATTGTAGTTGATGTCAAATACAGCCACTGGCGTCTCCCGAAGCAACAAGCCGTCACGTTAACATTAGTTTAAACTGCCATAACTGCAGTTATTGCAGAAAAAGACAGAACAACAACTATTTTACAAGAACAATAGAAATCTTTCCCTGTTCCTTATCCCTGTGTATTGTGGCAACCCCGATCGTCGGCGGCTGAGGTTTCCGAAGGAGACGGACCAAATAGGGTGTGGGCCAACGGTTTTTATTGCGTATAACCACTTAAAAAAAGTAAAACAAAAGACAACGAAAGTTCTTCCAGTTATGCGGTAAAAAGGGTGAGGGATCTCCGGGTCCGGTCCGTCGGTGAGGTCAGCATGGCTCCCGCTCCCGGCTTCTCCCGCGACCGTCGCTCCCTCTCAGCACGAGCCACATGGCTGAGAGAGCCCCGAATGAGTGGAGAAGCAGGCTATTTAAGCTGCTTCTCCACCGGTTCCTCAGGTGCTCCTCATCTTCTTAATTGGCAACGGCCGGGTTGCCACACTCCTCCACCCTTTTTTGAAGCCTCGGGTGGCCTTTCGGAGCAGGGGCGGTCCGGCGCGTAGCATGGCCAATTCTGCTGCCGGCGTCTCTTGCGGCAGCGGCAGCGTCTCTTGTGGCGGGCGTCTCTTGTGGCGGCGGCGGCGGCGGCGTCTCTTGCTGCGGCGTCGCCGTCTCATGCTGCGGCGTCGCCGTCTCTTGCTGCGGCGTCGACTCTGGCTCTGGCGGCGACTCTGGCTCTGGCGGCGGCGGCGACTCTGGCTCTGGCGGCGGCGGCGACTCTTGCGGCAGCGGCGGCGGCGACTCTTGCGGCAGCGGCGGCGGCGACTCTTGCGGCAGCGGCGGCGGCGACTCTTGCGGCAGCGGCGGCATCTCTGGCGGCGGCGGCGGCATCTCTGGCGGCGGCAGCGGCATCTCTGGCGGCGGCAGCGGCATCTCTGGCGGCGTTGTCTCTTGTGGCAGCGGCGGCGGCGTCTCTGGCGGCGGCGGCGGCCCGGCGCGGCCTCGTCCCCCGCGGCCTTGTCTCCCGCAGCCTCGTCTCGGGCTGCGTCGTCTCGTTTGGGGTACGCCAAGGGATTGCGTTGCCCGCATCCTCCACCACTGTGGCAACCCCGATCGTCGGCGGCTGAGGTTTCCGAAGGAGACGGACCAAATAGGGTGTGGGTCAACGGTTTTTATTGCGTATAACCACTTAAAAAAAGTAAAACAAAAGACAACGAAAGTTCTTCCACTTATGGGGTAAAAAGGGTGAGGGATCTCCGGGTCCGATCCGTCGGTGAGGTCAGCATGGCTCCCGCTCCCGCTCCCGGCTTCTCCCGCGACCGTCGCTCCCTCTCAGCACGAGCCACATGGCTGAGAGAGCCCCGAATGAGTGGAGAAGCAGGCTATTTAAGCTGCTTCTCCACCTGTTCCTCAGGTGCTCCTCATCTTCTTAATTGGCAACGGCCGGGTTGCCACAGTATCTACTGAGAAGTGCACCGTTATGGCGTCACATGTTTTGTTACGCTGATTGGCTGAAGGACTTTGTCTGTCAAGTGCATGTGTGGTTGCGTGATCTGAATGGTGTCCAGGCTACGTTTGATGTTCTTTCGCAACAGCCGAATGCGCGTGCTCAAGCTGGAGCCACACTCATCACACCAAACTGGTTGACACAACCCTCAACGACACCTCGCATCACGGGATGCATAAAGATAACGCCAGTTCCGTGCCTCTACGCACCCTCGCTGGCACCCCCCCCCCCCCCCCCCCCCCCCCACATCATACGATCCATCGTCACCAAAGACGAGCGGAGAGCACAGGAGACCGATACCAGGCACCCCCTGCACGGACACACAGCACATCCACCCCGACTGAAATCCAGAGCCAGCTTCCTGCATACAGTCCCACCTCTCCAGACAACCAAAGAAACAGCAAGGACCAACGTCTGGAAAGATGAATGGAACCAGCTCTACGTACGAGCCCATGACTGGATTGAGAGAGGAATCACCCCTATGGAATGCCTCGCCAGTTGGCACAACCTCCCATTGCTATCCTGGAAGACTCTCAACAGACTATGAGTGGAGCAGGGGAGGTGCAAATCACTTATGAAAGCAAGGAGCTACCAGCCAGAAGACACATGCAGCTGTGGAGCAGTACAGACAATATCCCACCTACTGGAGTGTGATGATGCCCCCCAGTGCAGCCCCAGGACCTGGCTGAACCGACCCCATCAGCTATGACCTGCGCCAGATACTGGCAGAACGATATCTGAGGTTGCAAAAGACTCGAAGAAGAAGAAGAAGAAGAAGAAGAAAAAGAAGAAGAAGAAGAAGAAGGGTGTCCCTCTCAAACAACATGTGTTTTAGGTGGTGTGAATGCTCAATCGAATCGTCCGTATGGGGTAATTATTTTATTTGCCGGACCACACAAAGTTGTTGTGGCTCCATTGTTAGTGACCACAGCAAGGAAGCGTGGTTTCCCTCTGATTTATGTCTGGTAGATGAGCTCCCAGTCTGACCTCTATACCCATGGTTATGTTATTGGAAATCATGAGGGTGATTTACAAGAGCCTTGTATATATTGTATTGTATGCATACTCAATTAGCCCTTCAATAATACATGTTGCCGCAGGGCTCAGAGAGGCGTGTCTGCATGCTGGCCTGCTAATCTTTGTGTCTAACATAGGGTCATCTGTATACACGTGTCTGGGGTACTTATAAACACTCAAGAATTGGATGCATGTGAACTTCTTTACTGACCAGACAATTAAGCAGGGTTCTGGAGAAAAGATCAGCTGTCAAAATGGGATAATCACTGTAATTGCAAGCAACTGATTATATCTCCATATCCTACAGAGCCTTTCAACAGGGCTTTAGCCCCATCATAGGGCGCTGGTTCTTAGGAGCTCAAGTGCAGGACACTTTTTTGCCAGTAATTTGGTTGTTTAGGCTGGATTTCCTTGGGCTACTTTGGTGTTAGGGTCAGGGATGGCTCTGACACTGATGAGGGCATATGGTGCAGGTGGGAAGATTAATAATGATGCACTGGTGAGGCCAATGAATTTATTGGACAATTCAAAGGCCATCTGGTGGACAGAGAACGAACACTAAACAACAAATGACCAAAGTCAGATCATGACAACATGAATGTGAACGAACATTATAAAGATAAACACCTCCATGGCAACCCCAGTCTAGTCGTAGTCTTGCTGGGCCTGGCCTGTTCATGTCATGATCTAACCTCGGTTCTGTTTCTGAATTATCTCACCAACTTCTACTACTGTTGATCTTCTGGGCGTCCAAATGCTCAATCTGTGTGATAGAGATTACTACATCACAAACTGCCTCCTGATTCGCCATTGGTCTCTGCCATCGACCTTCTGCCATGATTTACAACATTGAGGGTGTGGTTCCTGGCAGCCACACTGTTTACTGTTGTAGGTTCTGAGCTCTGCCAATGGAGCTCTCCCACGATGGGTGTTCCATCACCAGCTGCTAGGGTTTGGGAGTTATGGAAGTTCACAGAGTTGATGAGTATCCTGCCTGAACCCAGATAGTGAGGAGTGCTTAAAACAGTGTTGTATTTACGTTCAATTCATTCAATACATGTTCAACACCTTCCACTGTAGTTCACTAGTTAACTAGATAGTTAATTAGCTAATTAGCTGCTTATCTGCTTAAGTTGAACTTGAATCTAAAAGTATAGATATGTTTGCACTTGCTTGAACTTTTTCTTGAGATCCAGTGAACCCACTGTTTCCACTTTGAACACTATGAGATTAAAACAAAGTTTTTGGGGTTGAGAATTGTAGAGAGGGGGTTGTGTTATCCCCATGGTTACAACCATGGCAACTTTGTACCGTCGTGTGCTTTATGAGCGATGTTGTCAATGTGCCACACACAGCAGTGTTAAATTATATAGGTGTCCGGAAAGCCTAACCCTCAGTCGGATGCTGACATTAAATCCACCGCTGCTCAGACGGAGCTTCACCATCCACACCGCGGGGGGTTATACCATAAGTTTCCGAAAAGCTACACTTTCACTCGGACGCCGCAGTCTGACGGCTCGGCCGCCCCAAACATGGGGCCTCCCAATCCCTTTGTATTGTCGGGATGGACACATGCTCGCCTAGCGCAAGGAATTCTGGGAAGGCTCTTGTGCTGGCAGGTGATCGCGGAAACATGTGGCACGTCCCACACTCCCTCTAGTGGCTGCTTGTGGGAGTTTACCACTTTAATCGAGGAAAGTGCCTGAAAGGAAAAAAAGTGCCACGAGTCCGTACACTCCGCTACTACTCACTGAATGTCAATTTTCCAATTGCATGGCTGAACATGCTGCAAGACATGCTCATTTGCATAAAGTTAACCAAAGTACAACTTTTGTCCCTCCCCTGGCGCCGCCATTACACGACCCCCGCACGCCAGCCTTTTGGTGGCGCCGAGCCCTAAAGGGGAGGGCCTCGGAAAAGGTAGTCTGACATCACAAAAAGAACGCCACCTGCGTACCACCTGCGTACCACCTGCGTACATCCTGTTTTGGGTTGAATGACAAAAACATTATTTTAGTCAACGTGATTAAATGAGTGTTGACAATTATATAACCACGTCTAATTCCAAAACAAACCAGGCTTTCAGTGGGACCTGAATCTATAACTATAGATATGCTTGCACTTACTTGAAATTTCACATTGTGAAACATTTCTTTTTCAATAAGTCAAGAAAAAGTCAAGAAGTCAGAAAGAATTTGCATACACACAGAAGCACACACACTCACACATAAAACACACACGCATGCAAACACATGAGCAGCCTGGGCGGGACAGGCTCCACATGGAAGCTGCTCTCGTTCGCACACCTCCTCTCCGTGAGCCTTGCTGGGGCTTGTTTACCGAAACTCTCCATCCCAGTGGATCGTGTCTTGAGACTGGGGGCCGCGGGCAGGTTGGAACACTTCAGGTTTACACCTACGCTGCTCAGCTTGGGAGAGTCCCGTCCTCTTGGCACGGTCACACTCTACTGTTGAATAATGCCTGTCACGGTTCAGGAACACCATTTCAACACAGAGCTTCCATAGCACAGTTTTACAAATAGGAAAATGTATTAAAAAGTTATGTCTGTTGTTTTTTTCTAATCTGGAAGGATTGCTTAAACATCAGATATAGAAATATATACATTTCATAGCTTGTATACAGCTTAGTCAGATGTAGCACTTGCTGTATTGTGCCTTGCTTGGATTTTCCAAGTGACATGAAGGTGTTAATAAAAGCATGTTTATCTGGTATAATAACTTGTTAGCACCAGAGTGCAAAGTAGAATCTGGCTGTGAGAGGGCACATTTGATTGGCTCTCAGAATCCCAACTCCCACATCACATTTGAGGACACCATATAATCTTGCATCAGCATTCACTATCTGTTTTTATTACATTAGACATGTTTAACGATGTCATCCGTTGACTTGGAAACTGCTGTACTTTTATCTAATTTGATATTATGGTTGGCAAAGTGGTTGAAAGGGGTTCAAACAGCAGAAGCTGGTTCTGGGGGGCAAGCTTCTCTGTATGTGTGTGGTGTTTTCATGTCGTTCCCGTGTTCAGGTTACCTCCTATCTCCACATCTATCATGAGAAATAAAGGATGGGGGGTCTTCATGTTCTGCATGATTACCATCATGTCGGAAAAAAATAGTAAATATTGTTGAGAAAACATTCAAGAGTTTCTACAAAAGCACTGACAGCAAGAAGTCAGTGGATTATGTAGTACGGTAAAATAACCTAGGTGTAAGGAAAAAAAGAAGATACGACTCAGGCATGGATGGGAGATCATGGAAGATCTCACATCTGTTCCCACCACACCCCCTCAGGGTCTGTGGGAGCATGGGAACCTCAAATAGGTTTCAACAGGCTCTTCGGGAAAAAAACCTGGAGTTTCGATGGGAGAGGTAAATGAAAGGGGCAGGTCCATTTGATAAAGTAGTGATCGTTTGACATGTCGAGTGAAGTGTAGATAGGATCAGGTGTGTTTTTTCTCTTATATCCAAGATTAAATCATTGCCTCAAAGGTGTTTTTTGATCGGCTTGCGTGACGACAACAACCAACAACCAACAATGTGTTTATAGGAATAATAGTGCATAAGCAGATCTCCTGTGTTTAGAGTTGTCCAGTTTGAGGTCTGCTCAATCCCCATTTGTAAAAGGGGGTGTTAGAATTCTCCATGCACGCTCTCCAACCACCGCTCGGCCCCCCAGAAAGACGACCACCTCACTTTAATAGGCCCATTTCACAGAGGTCGATTTCCCTTCTCCACGGTGTCAGCTGAAGCGTCGCGGTCGTCCCCCTCAGCCTCCTCCCCACCTTAGACTCCCCCACGCCCCCTCCAGCCCCAGTTGGCATGTGTTCAGCCCAGCGTTGTTTACTAGGATTGAGCATTTAGTGGGGTTAGCATTTCACATTGGCAGCTGTTGGCACCATGTGCCTTCCCCTCGGGCGGCTGGCCGACAGCACGCAAGCCTCCGCCCCGCAGACCCTCCGGCATCCCCCCCCCCCCCCAGACCCTCCCCCATACCTCCCCTAGCATGTCCCACCGGAAGACCCCCATAGTAGCCCCTCTGTGGTCCAGTGTGTTGCAGGGTGAAAACATGGCCCTGTCTTCACTCAAGGGGCCCCTGCTGTTTTCTCTGCAACCTGTGACTTGCGTGGAGAGTGTGCAGCTCTACGCCTTATAACCCGCTTTCGTGAGATAATTGACTGCACACTTCCTACTATCTGCAGGATCTTTAATCAAATAGTTTGTAACAGAGATGAATAGTATCAAGTGAGACAGCTGGGAGGCTGTATTCGGACACACCATGGTCACGTCTGTCATAAGGTGGATTAGGAGGACCTGTCTGCAGCAGCCCCTCTCTCAATTGATTGGGCCTTACAACTTGTAACACAACTAACAGAGCTGTCGGGAGGCAGCACTTACATGAAACCTCATATTCATGCAGACTGCTGCTGCTGTTGTTTCTATGTTTAAATGGAAAAAGGATATGGTCGCGATGCAGATACTGGGGGAAAGCAATGGAAGGAATTGTGTAATATGAGTATAATGGGGGGGGGGGGGGGGGGGGGGGGGGTAATACAGCCAGGCGGAGATTGACCCTCGGAGAGATGAAGCGGAGATGGTGCCTGATGTCGTCTATCAGAAGGAAGAGGCAGAGATAGAGAGTACTGAAGGGGAAAGTATGTTGGTATCTGTGGGACATTCACAGAATGGCAGAGATTCAGGCGCGGTTCACAAATCAGCCGTCGTACTCGCCATGCCCTCACCTCTCAGTGTCATTCAAGGTTGATGAGCATGGTCTCTTACAGTCTTGGGCACCACGCACACTACCACACAGAATGGCATAAACACACACCCACACACAAACACACACACGCACACACACACACACACACACACACACACACACACACACACACACACACACACACACACACACACACACACACACACACACACACATCCACATCGTCTACACTTACAAACACATATACGCACATTCTCAGAGGCCCTGGCAGAGACATACTTTGAAAGGTTAGCATGCTAACTTCTTCTGAAGCCATCCTCATAATCCCTCTCAGAGCCGTCCCCCGCCTCCCTCTGTGGGATTGACCGTGGGATGTTTTTAGGAGAGAGCTAGGGAGCGAGTCAGTTAGAGAGTGTGTTAGAGAGAAAGGGAGAGAGAGAGAGAGGTTATTGTCTCGTCCCTAACCCCATCCTGGAGATGTTCTAGTCTTGGAGGGAGGGGAGCAGGGTGGGCATGGAGTGGAGAGTGGTGGTTGTCTGCCCAAGCAAGGTCAGGGTGACAGTTGTCAACCCCCTCCTCTCCTCAATACCATTTGGAAGGAAAGTGATAGGCCAGACAGCTGATACCGCCCCGGCGCTCTCCGGGTTAATTTGGACGAGTCTTTACGTTGACTTTGCTGCGGAGGATCCATAATGAGCGTGGAACCCAAGGGTGAATTTAAATCTCATCGTCAATGTCCCTGTTCTGCCTCTCTCTTTCTATTTTGCTCTCACTCTCACTCTCACTCTCTCTCTCTCTCTCTCTCTCTCTCTCTCTCTCTCTCTCTCTCTCTCTCTCTCTCTCTCGGTCCCTCTCTCTCTCACACACACACACACACACACACACACACACACACACACACACACACACACACACACACACACACACACACACACACACACACACACACACACACACACACACACACACACACACGTGTCCTTAACCAAATAAACCCACGTGTACTGTGTATGTGTACATTTCGGCACAAGTACAGATTTAACTAACACAAACCCATGCGCCAAAACACCTCAAGGGCCCGTATTACAATAGCAACATGTAACAACTTCAAATATTTGAGGTGAAGTCGTTATTTATTTTTACCAAATAATCAGACCAAATAAGTCGATCAGATCCCTGATTGTTGATCATTGATTGTTGACCACCCGGAAATCTTTGCTTTTATGGGTTACCATAGCAACAGCTGACATCCCCCCCCGGTTTCCAGCCACAGTAACATAAAATGAATGACACCAGATACCCTGATGGGACTGAGTGGCGTTCCACACACGCCGGGGCCGCCTGGCACACAGGGGGGCCCCGGACGGTGGTAGGGTGGATGGGGGAGGTATGGAGGGGCCCATGTGAGTGCTAATGGGTCAAGAACTCAGAGTGCATAGCTCTCGGCTGGAGTGTATGTGGCGCCTGGGCTGTGCAGAGGGTCCTAGTGTGATGATGTTGAAGGAGGCCTCTGGGTGATGACTGAGTTCATAACAATGACGCTACCTTGTGCTTTCATGCGTTCCGCTATTTTCTTCTTTAATTTGGATACGAAATGTTTCTCATTTAATAAAATGGCATATGTTTTACACATGCAATGAAATAAAAGTGTGAGTATATTAACTCATCAAAGGTTAAATCAATATCAGAAACAAATTACACTACTTTATCATAAACGATGGATTGATTTAATGGTTTAACAAGAGGTATGGACTAAAATACATTCCTGTTTCCGTCATTCCAGTGTATGAACTGTCACTAGGACTAGGCGAGAGGCGGTGGAGAACCAAAAGAAAAGAAGATTGAGACCATTAGACCATAGCCTCAATTAGCATTAGCAGCCCTGTGATTTTAGACCTTTTGAAGGAGAAACATGATTCACTGTCATGTCTAATAGCTTGAAATTCTGGGAAGGCAACAGTCTGTTTTAGTTAAAACGGCCATCCCTCTGTGTGTTTTGTGTAAAAGGACAAGTGAGCTACATTGATTGATTGATTGATTGATTGATTGATTGAAAACTTGATTGAACAACAATTAACAGAAGTGTTCAAAAGGATTCAAAAACCGATAAAGCCCAAAGGCTTGTTTCCATTGTGGTCCTTTAGATGGGAAGGGATAAATAACACATTGACTAAAACATGGAAAATAAAAACACAGCACATGGAATACAATGTTGAGGAAAAAAGAGGAATAAAATAAATAAAACAAGGGATAAGTTCCCAGACAGACAAGCAGACACACAGACAGTACAATATTCCTAGTACATTGCTCAAGAGTTTCAGAACCCAAGTTTCATATTTGTTCTTCTGCTGAAGACCATATGCAATGATTACCAGTTACTTTGCACATGGCATTGTAGTGCTTGGTTATTGTAGGTTGATCAGTTTTCTTTTCTTCAATTCCTGTTTAAGTCGCGTATCCACATCAACATGTGCACATGGCAAGAAACGGTAGAAGATTAATCTTTGTCGTGTGAGCTTTCCTGATTCAACCTAACTGTATGTTTATGTATTTATACTCACGCTAACTAGTTTGCATTCTCACGCCAGCTGCAACAGAACCTGGAACATAACAGGTCTGAGAGGAGCTGGGAGGGAGGCTGAAGGCTCTCTCCTCTGTTGCTCCGTATTGCTCTTGGTTTGTCTCTTGTTTACATTCCCCCCCAGGCCCTCTGTCCACTCACCCCACTGACATATCACCAGAATTTGGATGACTAATCACATAAGTAAATCGCACGGCTGAACAAATATCTCCCTCTTTGTGGTCACAGAAACACACACTTGTGTGTTGTGTGTGTGTGTGTGTGTGTGTGTGTGTGTGTGTGTGTGTGTGTGTGTGTGTGTGTGTGTGTGTTCTCGTGTGTGGGTTACTCTGTGTTTCTGTGACCACAAAGAGAAACACACACACACAAGTAGCCGCAATCTTGTACAATGTGAAAATAACCATTATGACCAGTTATTTGTTTTAAATTCCTGTCTCCTCTAAAGATTGATCGCCTCGCGTCAAACTGATAGCCGCGGACCCCAAGCAGACCACAGGGCTTCTTGGTGGAGCAAGTTCACCGTCAAGTGACAAGTGGGTGAGAAAGCACAAGAGGTAGAAGGAGGGAGAGCCGAGGATAGAGGGGGCGTGCAGCCGCAGAGAGAGCCCGCAGACAGAGGGGCTCCCTGTGTGGTGGGGAGACAGTTGGGGGGAGAGAGAGAGAGAGAGAGAGAGAGAGGATCCCGGGTGAGACAGGCCCGGTGGGGGAGAGCACAGGCCTCCCACTGTGTGGCCGTGACCTGTCCATTCATCTATTACAGTCCGGCTCAGTTGGCCCTGCACGGGCCAACCGTCTGCCAGGCGCACATGTCCACACCCCGTCTTCAGGCCAAAGCCGAGCCAACCACTTCCTGGGTGGATGTTATGTCCTATCTATTTCTGCTAACTTGTGTCAAATTGGGACTTGCATACTTGTGTGTGTGTGTGTGTGTGTGTGTGTGTGTGTGTGTGTGTGTGTGTGTGTGTGTGTGTGTGTGTGTGTGTGTGTGTGTGTGTGTGTGTGCGCGCGTGTGTGCGCGCGTGTGTGTGTGTGTGTGTGTGTGTGTGTGTGTGTGTGTGTGTGTGTGTGAGTGCGTGTAAGTGAACGTAATAATATTTCAGTGTGTGTCTTTAAATGCGTTGTGTGTGTGTGTGTCTGTATGTGTGTGTTTGTGTGTGTGTGTGTGTGTGTGTGTGTGTGTGTGTGCGTGTGTGTGTGTGTGAACATAACTATTTGACAGTGCGTGTCTTTAAATGCGTTTATGTTGCTGCAGCTTGTCTGTTCTTTCAACAGTTTGTGTACTTGGGGTCATTTCCTGGAGTGTGTCGAAATTAGGTGGGGCTCTTAACACTCTGGCCTGCCAGGGGTAACAGGACTTTCTGTGTGTGTGTGTGTGTGTGTGTGTGTGTGTGTGTGTGTGTGTGTGTGTGTGTGTGTGTGTGTGTGTGTGTGTGTGTGTGTGTGTGTGTGTGTGTGTGTGTGTGTGTGTGTGTGTGTGTTGGAAACACACTTATTTGCCCCTTTGGCATGCACTGAGCCGTATCCTGTGGGACAGGACAAAAAAAACAATGAATAACACCTAGTTGACACGCATAGAGAGAGAGGGAGAGAGGGGGCGGGAAAGAGGGGGAGAAGGGGAGAGAGAGAGAGAGAGAGAGAGAGAGAGAGAGAGAGAGAGAGAGAGAGAGAGAGAGAGAGAGAGAGAAAGAGAGAAAGAGAGAGAGAGCAGTCCCTTCCTGTCAGCCCCCACTCAAGGAAACCTCACCTTATATGTTGACCATTATATATAAACCACCAACCAAAGTTTGGGGTTATTTTTTATAAAGAAAACTACAGTTTTCTCAATGAAGATAACATTCCATTAATGAGAAACACAGTCTAGACATTGTTAATGTGGTAAATGAATTTTCTCGCTAGAAACTTCAGATTTTTCATTGAATATCTACATAGTTGTACTGAGGCCCCTTTCCAGCAACCATCACTCCTGTGTTCTAAGGCGAACTGTGTTAAAAGGCTAATTGATGATGTGAAAACCCTTGTGCAATTATGTTAGCACAGATGAAACCTGGCGAATAAACGTGTGAGTTTTCATGGAAACATAAAATTGTCTGGGTGACCCCAAACTTTTGAATGATAGTGTATACATATAATACCTATGTATCAAAAACACCTATTGGACACGCATACAGAGACTCACTTGGGCTATAGGGCTCCCCTATACATACTGTGATGACAACTGCGATATTTCCATCTGATTAGAACCAGTAGAGAAAGTGGTGGTGGGCCCAGTCGTGTTCTGATCCAGTGGATCAGGGCCAAAGACCAAGCATGGCCAGCTTTGTTATCCCCACTGACTCCTGCTATTGGTGATTGATGATTGGAATGATTGGAGAAGGACCAACAGAGGGGTTTTCAGGCTCCAGGGTGATTAGGGAAGGCTATTAAAAAGAGTTATTCAGAATTATAACAGTATCCCAGGGAACATTTTGTCTCTCTGTAGATGATGCATTTAGGTTGTACAAACTTCCACTTGACTTTTGTTTTTCGTATTCTGATCAACAAATGTAGCAGTTAAATGACATAGACCACGCAAATAGTGAACTATATTTATACACTGACATTACAAGTTTGGACAGTGAAACTCAAAAACAATCATCAACCAAAAGGTTGATGAGGGCCCTGACCTGCTCTCCCCACACGGGTTAGAGGGGCCCAGACATGTTCCACATTAGCATGCAGATGAATCAGAGAGGTGGAGAGAAATTTGCAAAAGGGCTGTGATAAACAGAGGTGATAATTGGAGCAGCGGATCTCTGATCGGATCCAGACGGTCTTAGATCACCTATTCAGAACGAAGATGACCTCTAGGTGAATAAGGTAAGTATGGCGGGGTAAAGGGTAAGTGTACTGACCCTTTGGGACCGGTGGATAATACCAGTCAGGAAAGTACCAGCCAAGTGGCCTGATGGTGGGCCCATTTTTTTAACCACATTTACTTAGTCAATGGGTCCTATTTCTTGTCCTCACTATGCTCTTTGTTGGTAAGTGTGTGTATAGGTCCGGCCCTCTGGACTTGAACTCATACAATCTGCAAACAATCCTTCTGGCAAATTCCTTTCTTTTATGGACTAGATTTATTTGTTTTTGCTATGATAAGGATGGAGCATAAGAGGATTAGGAATTAATTGGCATTGAATTTAGGGTTACCATGCTATTCTATATATTCCTTATCTACTACAATATAATATTATGATATTATGAAGGGTGTGATTGACTACATCCAAATGGGATAGCGATTTTGAGAAGGAATCAGACGACACTGATGCGAATGATGAAGAGGCAGAAATGGACAAAGAGAACCAAGAACCCACTCTGACTGCCCAACCAGACAAACACACACTGCCCAGTGACAGATATCGCTGAAGAAGAATTTGATCAGTTACAATACTGATTCTTCTGGATCTGATATCACCATTAAGGCCGTTTCCCTCGTCCACCACTGGAGTACTTCCAGAAGTTTATTCCAGAACACATGATTCATGATTGAGGCAAAGCTCTCAAGATGTCTAGGATGTCAGTCCCCTGTTCAGTCTATGACTGAGACTGTTTCAGACCCAATCAGCATCCTCTCTCATCTTGATGAACAAAACTCCCAGAACACCAAAGAAAGGGCGGCCATCTTCAGGCAATGGGAGCCCAGCAACCCAGTAGGTCCATCAGGGAACCTCTGAATGCTCTGAAGAGACTGTCCTCAGGTGATGGGATTCAAACAAACAGGGTCCCAGCCATCTGTACCCCCCCCCCCCCCCCCCCCCACACACACACACACACAGGATGTAGACACTGACCTATTCAACCTCATGCCAGTGAAGACAAACAGAGGATGTTGCAGATACTGCACTAAAGGATTCCCACCATCTTATGCAGCGTGTAACGTTTTTCGTTGCTTTTCTGATGCAAAAAACTCATTTTTTTTTCTATGCCTTACAGGGTTAAGAAAGTTCATTATAACGAAATACATTAAATGGGTTGATGGTATATTATTAGGTTATGATATTATAATGTTTTTGATAAGAAATAATTTTGCCTGCTTGTGAAGCCAATCTGATTCATCCCGAAAGAAGATATATATTTTTGTTTAATTAACGGAAGTGTATCAAATAGTGAAGAAATAACTCACTTCTTTCAATGGAACTTCAAACCTTCCACTCTTTTCCATTATTCATAAACACGATTGCCTAATAGCACAATGTGAGGTTACCTTTCGGTATGTTCATTACATCGTCAATAGCCCCCAAGATAAATACAGTAGGATGAAATCATAGTATTGAAAACCATTTTGTTTGTTATTGTTTTTTAAATAGCCTCCGGCTCAGCTCTATTTCTGCAGCAAGGAAAGGAAGGAAGTCTGAGAGCGAACCGCCGTTGGCTCTTCCTCCAACCGTCCCACTCGAGAACTCCAGTTCTCAGGGCCAATACTTCAATGCGTCACTGACATTTTTAGACCTCATTTCTTTGAAGTGACCTTTTCCGTGCAATAGCCGACAGACCCATTAAGAGGCGTTGCAACAAACCACTAGCTGCCCTTTTCTTAACTTTGTGAATCTATAAATCAGGGGTTTCTCCTTGACATTAGCTGCCAGCCTGCCAGTCTCGTGGAAATGTCCAGAAGACATGATTTTCTTAAGACACTTAGACACTGTAAGCTCTGACTTATTATCTAGTAAGCATTTCAAAGATTGCGCCGCGCTTATGGGCCTTAGGGTGGGGGGGGGGGGGGGGGGGGGGGGGGGGGGAGGGGGGCTGAGACCCAGCTCTACCGCCGAGCTACTGGCTGGTCCCTCCAGCGTCAACAGGAGCGGGCCCCCAGCTCCGGGCTCACTTCAGCGCTTCTGCAAAGAGACAACTTCTCTTGGATAAAAATGTTACCCCTTCTTTACAATTAACTCATAATGATTATTTTTAGCTACGTTGTAAATACACTTCAAATATTTCCCGACACACCAGCAAACAAAGCCAAGCTTTCACACAGCAAAGGATGTGTTAAAAGAGGCTCTGGTCACACACGGCCAGCTGCTGAAGCGCTGATTCAGAATCACACCTCGTGTGTTTAGTAAGGATGTTAATTCCAAACCAGATGTGTCTTTTAAGACTCATGCACACACTCGGTTCTCACGCTTCCTATCTTTACATCTTCATCTTTTTTCCCTTCTTTCTTTAATCGTTTTTCCCCTTTATTGATTAATTAATCTCATATTTTCTTTTTGTTTGTTCTTTCTTTCTTTCTTTAATATTTTTTGTTTAATTCATCAATCCCAACTTTCTTCCTGTCTTTTTTTTTTCTCTCTCTCTCTCTCTCTCTCTCTCTCTCTCTCTCTCTCTCTCTCTCTCTCGCTCTCCCCCTGCGTCCCTGTCCGTGGTTGGTTCCCACACTACACACCTTGAGCAACAGACCTTACAACTTTTGGCAGGGCTCCATTTGGCAGTGGGCGTAACATAAGGAGCAGCATGTGTGTGGCTTTCAAAACATAATAATCTTCGCCCTCGAGCTCTGAAACTACCCTGACAGTTTCACCTACCCTGAGAGAGTGAATAAAACCCATAGATTATGAAATCACTGGGCCAACCCTTGTATGTATAGTAGGCCTGCTTGTGAAGCCTGCTTGTGAAAAAAATCCTATAGTGTATGAAGTTAGGCATAACACAGTGCATGTAGGTAGAATGCATACAAATATGCATACGGGTATATGCTTAAGCAATATAAGACGCATTTAAAAACAACACAGTGATAGGGTAGTGAAATGTGTAAAAAAGAACATGGCTTGACGGTTCGGTATTTAAAGCTGAGAAAATAAAAGTTTCACACACATTGCCCATTATGTTGTACAATCTATTCTTATATAATAAAAAAGACAATCTATGTAGCTTAATCCGAGGTTCTTTTATTTTATTTTTTCATTTAGTAATTTAGAAAAGTAAGAGCCAGCTTCCGGGTATCTCTCTGCAGCAGCGGATTGAGTAAGCTTTCATTTAATGGGAGGAGATGGAGGGGGGGGGGGGGGGGGGGGGGGGGATTAGGAGGAGGAGAGGGGGGAGGGGCGAGGGACGTGGGAGGAACTTTTTGAGTTGGGACCCAGAGTGTGTCTGCATTGAGAACTCAGACGCCAATCCGCAACATCTACGACCAGAGCTCTCACGGCGACGGATCTCCTCGTCTTCTTGGATTATTTTCACATTATCTCTACGGACTTATTTATTGAAGAACACCTGGATTGGACTCCATTGTGGATCTATGCACAGCCTACATCTGTGAAGTCGAAGAGGAGGAATGTATCGTTTCTTTGTGAAACTAACATTTCTTATTCCAGCACTCGTCGTAACACAAGGTGAGTGTCCGACTCATGACTGCTTGCGTCTGTTTACACAATGAGGCTGTGGATGTGGTGACTTATAAAAGTATGTATGTCCTATTTGAATGGGGTAGCCTGTTTTCTTTACCGTTTGAGACACATATAATGTGGATATGTAGAACGTGCTTTGTCTGAAAGAAAATGATCGGAAATAACTTGAATGCAAGTCAGATTGAGCAGAACAATGTGTCGATAGTGTGATGATAGTGTCTTCGGCCGGTGATCTCGGGACTGCAGACCGGGCGGCCCTGCGCTCTCCTGCCTCTGAGCAAGGCTTCACCTCTCTGCGCGTTGTACTGTAAACACCTTTATGTTCATTCAACATTTGCACAGAAATACTTTAAATGAAAGATACACTATACGCCATTGTAACTTAAATGAAAAACTTTATAGGCTTCTACTTTCTCTTTTAAGAGAGAGTTCATGCATTTGTTGTTCATCACCACAGGCTGTGTCACCTGCTGTTGCTCCAAACCAAAGTTACCACGCTCTGTCTTCAAACCTTGTGCTATTGAATTAAACAGAGGCTCAATAGCTTAATGGGGTACAGAATGTGTGCGTGCGCTCAGAGTTGGGGGAGGGGGGGGGGCAGCCGGGGCGCAAGGACGGCCCGCTATTGTGTTGGACGATGAGCGCGCGAGTGGGGAGTGTGCGCAGGCGCGCTGTTCCCCTCTGCTGGTAAACAATGCCGCGGGTCCGAATCCTTTATGGCTCGTGCTGGACTCTGATTCTTTTGTCCCGTGCGTCTGAGCCCAGCAGCTGTCGCGCTCCTTTACCCCCGCGCAGCGCGTGCTCCCTCTCCCCGAGCCACGCGCTCTGCGGCTGCGACCCCGAAGCGGTGCACGATATCCCCCACGGACAGTCCAAAGGACAGTGGCAAATCAATTTGAGATGACGACGTGTGTTACATGGAAGTTTCATTTGCATTTGCATCTCCAACAGAGTAACGGTGGTCAGTACCCTGAGCCTTGAGTTACTGTCTACTCTGCTCACATGACGCGCCGTGCGTAATACTCTGCGCCACTTTCTAATAAAGTCCACTTTCTGATGTACCCCATAGGTCTGAAATGCACCGTCCCCACTGAATCATGCCTGCACGGAGGGAGGTGCGAGGCTTTCTCCAACGGAAATGGAGAATGCAAGTAAGTAACACCCGACCATACACACCGTGGAAAGAAGGCCCCCCCCACACACACACTGCTTTAGGGGGGTTGACTTTCTATTTACATAAACACACAAACACACCTCACTCGGCTGGTAACGTTCCTATTTATTTGCACTCTCATTGTTTCTGGTGTGAATGCTTGGTTGCAGGGGCCAGTCGAGAAACAAGTGGTCTTTTTCTAGCCTTTTAGTGCAGTGAAGACGTTCCTTTAGCTGGAGCCCAGAGGGGCCACATACCCCCCCCCCCCCCCCCTCTTTTCTCTCCATTCCACTCTTTGAAAGGCCCCTGGTACCTGGCAACCAGGAGCCATGTGAGGGCCCTTCCGCCGGCCTCTGTGTTCAGCCATACCCCTTATAGCCGGGCCCCTGAGCTCAGTGTGGCCCCTTATAGCACCACCGGGCCCCTGAGGTCAATGTGGCCCCTTATAGCACAACCGGGCCCCTGAGCTCAGTGTGGCCCCTTATAGCACCACCGGGCCCCTGAGCTCAGTGTGGCCCCTTATAGCACCACCGGGCCCCTGAGCTCAGTGTGGCCCCTTATAGCACCACCGGGCCCCTGAGCTCAGTGTGGCCCCTTATAGCACCACCGGGGCCCTGAGCTCAGTGTGGCCCCTTATTGCACCACCGGGGCCCCTGTGCATCTGCACATGTTCCTTCGAGGAAGTTAATGCAGAAGGAGAGGAGAGAGAAGAGTGAGGCTCCGGGGTGCTGTAGAGGTGAGGGTGGGGGGGGGGTTAAGAGACAAAGCCTCCCCATCAGAACCCCTCCCCCACTATAGGCTTAATGAATGCAGGCTCCCGCTGCAGTGAGAGGCCGCATCGGGCCCTAAATCTGTTTTTTCTGCCCTTTCACGGGACGGCAGCTGGGCCTCGCCCGCGCCCGCCGCCCATTGTCCCACTAGGCAGAGTAATGCTGTGTGACTAATCTGAGGGGGCCTTCTCAGAGCACCCCCCACCACACACACACAGACACAGCTACTGCCATACCCCCTGTCCCCACTATGCAGACAATACACATACACACTCAACCGCTGCCCATCCAGCCCCCCCCCCCCCCCCCCCCCCCCCCCCCCCACACACACACACACACACACACCATACAGACACACACATCCCCACACACACTTATCCAGACACAGACACACAAACACCCACACACAGTCTCAAACCTCACACACCCGCTATTCTCTCCGGTCCACCAATGGGCTGGTCTCCTGGTTTTTGAATGGATCCAAACTGCCCCCCCCCCCCCCGGTCCCCTGTGATCTCCATTAGAAAGCACAGATGGCTGTGAGATGTAATTGGATTGTGTGTAGAGGGAGTGAAAAAAGAAATGTAATGGTTATATCGTGCAGACATTTGAAGACAAACAAGGCCTAGACGACGGTTGCCAGGGAAGCCGGTCGGGTTGTTTTGACAGGTCGTTGGTCCGAGCGACCACAGGTTGGAGGACAGCGTGTGATGGATGGATGTGTTTCAGGTGGATTCAGCCGCACAATCAGCTCCCATCTACATTTTTTACAAAAATATTGGGGGTTTAGCAATGGTATCGGTTTTAGTTTGGTCTGTTTTGTGAGGATATCAGAGTGATTTAGCCGTGGTTGTGATTCCAAAGTGGTGTGTGTCTTCAAATGTTTGTGTGGTAAACACAACGGCCCTCAGCCTGTAGTCTGCTGGGAGTTGTGGTCTGTGGGAAGGGGGGGGGGGGGGTCTGTACTGGGAGCTGTGGTCTATGGCAGGGGGGCAGACACTTCAATATCTGCCCTGGGGAGGGGTTTCCTCTGCTGCCACCATCACCCTTAATACCACCCGTGCACACAAAACAAGCATGTGTGCACACACACACACACACACACACACACACACACACACACACACACACACACACACACACACACACACACACACACACACACACACACACACACACACACACACACACACACACACACAGCCTCACTGCTCATTGGCCCCCCTCTAATGTCATCATCCAATTAAATACAGACTGGACCAGATCCCTCCTTTTCCTCCCCCTCCCATCATTTTCTCTTTTCTCTCACCCGGTCCAAACATCCATCACAGTGAGGTCCCAGGAGGGGTTGGGGTGTTTGGGCACCAGGGCCTCCACCAGGGGCCCCATCCTTCCCGCCATAATGTGGAGGTTTCAGGAATGTTGTGATTCAAATGTGCTAAGGGTTGTGCTTATAAATACATGTTTTTATGGAGGATGAAATACATAAACCCATGATTTATGGGTTGAGGTCCTCATGGAATATTTGATTTGAACCGTTGAACCGCCCACGGTCCAGTTCTTTAGTGTGACTCTGTGTAGAGGACCCAGGGAACCAGGCCTGTTCTTTTAAGCCACAAATATCCGTCCCAAGGACAGACATGGTTGGTGACAGCGCTAGGTGCTGTGACTCGGGGAAGTCCTCACCGGTGATTCTGTGACGTGAAGATCTAACAACCTCCTCTTTCACCCCCGACGCTGGACAACAAACGCAGCATATTAGGGCACAGCCGAGCTGAGTCAAATATAGACCCTGTAATTAGGGTAGGGTGAGAGGGTTCGGGAGGTGGTTGGCCTTGCACCTCCGACCCTCTGATGACTGCCATGGGTGCAGTGGCTTTCAGAAATGCTTTGCTAAAATAGACGTTGTTTTGTTTTGAGGTCACTGTTAATAATAAACACGGCTGCAAAGTCTCTCGCGGACGAGCTAGGATGGGCAGGTGTCGCACTGAGCCCTGATAGAAAGCTGGTCGCATTCAGAAGGAGATCACAATGTGTGTGTGGACTTCTGTGTTCTTGTGTATCAGAAGCCCGGGCGACTGCCATTGCATGACGTGCAGATGATCAGATTCCCCTATTCTGCCCCCATAAAGCCTGGCAGCGTTAGGACGTTGGTCAGCCCCCACTAAACTAAGAAGATGTTCGCCCCACCTAAGGAATTCTTCAGCATCCATGTTGACCCTCTTCTAGGATTACTGCTCCAATGATGCTGTCAGAGATCAGCCCTCTCGCTCCTACACTGTATCACACACACAGACCATAGCTGGGTCCAGTGTGCACACTGGTGTCGCTGTGCTTATACTGGGTCCCGAGCCCCTCTAACGGGGGAACACTCCAGACCCCCTTCCTGGGCCCATTCCCTGGATGCCAGACCACTTACCCCCAGAGGAGGTGAAAGTAGCCTGCACACTGTGGGAGTGGGAGGAGTTGCTCTGTGGAGGTGGAGGGTGAAGGTGAAGAAACCTGGTTCCACTGGTTCAGGAGGGAGATGACTAAGAAACATCTATGGCGGACCAGAGATGTTTTGCTTGGACTACAAGTCTCAAGCAAGTCCTGTCAGTTACTTCTCCACTCTGTACTGGGGGATCATGTTACAACCTGACACAACATTTGAAGTCGACGCACGAAGTGTTCACTTACCTGATGACTCGATGACCCTGGTACTAGCAAAATGTGAGGTCTAATGGGTGGCCTGCATGCCCCTCTACCTCCACACTACTACTGATACCTTTATTGTATTATGTTCTCCCAAATAGGTGGCTTGTTAATTGCCATTAAGCCTGATTATTTGTGTATTCTTTTTTTTTTTAATCATTTTTCTGACCAACATTGTGTGTGTGTGTAGAACATTCAAGATCCACATATTTTTTGAACAATGAGTTGCTATTAAATCAAATGTTTATTCCTGGTGTAGCTCTTAGATGTGTGCAGCCAAGGGTCAAGCAAATGATTAGTCACACTGGCTCACTAGAAAACTGGCTCACTAGACTCTGGCATACACAGAGGAGAATAGGGAAGACATTTGATGAATTGTATGTACTTCGATTCCTGCACTTTTTGGGTTGTATCTATCTTTGTTCGATGCACATATTGTAAGTCACTTTAGACAAAAGTGCCAGCTTAAGAAATGTAACTGGGCAGGGTGAGAAGAAGAAGGGAATATGGGTGTGCAATCTGTTGATATAATCCATGAATCTAACTTTATCTATAAAGCTTTAAAGCTATCTCTCTCTCGATATGTATGCGCATTTATCTCTCTCTATCACTCTTCTATCTATAGTCTGTCAGAATGCCTTCCGTCTGCCGCTCTCTGTCTGGCTGTGTTTGGAGGTCCTTAATTCTCCTTTATATATTTATATCATTCCAGCAGTGGCATGCGTGCTGCGTAGTGAGAGTGGGCCAGGCTTTGTGTGAAGGCTAAAGTCAGTCCCCCGAGCGGCAGATGGCGGAGCCGGCCCGACGGGGACAGAGAGAGGGGACAGGAGGGGGGGAGGGAGGAGGAGGCAATTCCACACTCACAAAAGTGTTGGGGGTCGGAGGTCGGGTAGCATCTGCTGTGGCCTTAGGGGACATTGCATCGCATGGAGACCTGTTGCCGAGGGCGAGGGGGGGGGGGGGGGGGGAATGGTGCAGTCCTTTGGGCAGTGGGCGGGGCTTATTTCAGCAGGGGCCCACTCCCCCGCAGGACAAAGGAGATCGATTACAGTTGGTTGTTATGGAGTGGCCCCAAACTACAGTGGGACTGATTCACACAAAGACACACAAACATTCAAACGCAAACGCACACACACAATAGCATTTTTTTTTTACTATACACCATCTCCCTTCTCTTCAGTGAATGAGCTGAAAGGCGGCAAAAGCGTGGAGACTGCAATAGCCAGCCGGAGGATTCTGGCATGCTCCTGTCAATGATGAGGGTCTGGCCCCCCTGTAGAGAGGCCATTAGGGGGGAGGGTAGCACCTCAGCCTGAAATCCACCAGGGAACATTCAACAGCCACACAGAAACAGTTGAGAGAGATCTGTTTGAAAAAACACAAGCACACACACACACACACACACACACACACACACACACACACACACACACACACACACACACACACACACACACACACACACACACACAAAGGAAGTAGAGGAGAGAACATGACAGGGGAAGATGCTAAAAAGAAAGTAAAGGAGAAGCAGAAACAAAAGTGGAGAATGGAAAGGAGAGGAGGAAAGAGGGGAGCTTCTGGAAGAAGAAAACGGCTCAAATGTGGACAAGAGGGACATGTACAGGGGGGGGGGGGGGGGATGGGAGCAGGAGGAGTATAAGTGATGAAGAGACAGAAGTCACAACAGCTGACTTAACACAGGTTCCCCACGTCCCTGGAGAAGAGCCCCCTCCCTAGACCCCCTCCCCCCCACTCCCCTCCCCATCTGCCAGAAGGAGAGAGGAGGAGTCAGGGGGACAGAGACAGAGGGGGGAGGTGGTGGTGGAGAGGAAGAAGAAGAAGTGGGGCTTGATAAAGAAAGAGAGAGGGGAGGGGGGAGGGGGGAGGAGTCCAGTCCAACAGCTGCCCTCATTAACATGCGCACCTGCTCCCTGCGGAGCTCCGAGCAGCCTAACAGATGCCCTGTGTTGCACACACGCATACGCACACACTTACAAGCATGCACACACACAAACACATACACACATAAACGTGTACACACACACGCACACATACATACACACACACACACACACACACACACACACACACACACACACACACACACACACATACTTTTATTGAGTTTTAGTTTGTTTGTTCTATTTATTGCATATCCAGCGCAGGTCAAATGTGTCGAGTGCGTAGGTTGCATACAAGTAACGCCCTGCATGTGGACCGAAAGTAACCCTGCTTACCTTAACACCATTAGTTGACACATGTTATCACGACTAACAGATACAGCTGTATGTTTGAGAGAGAGAGAGAGAGAGAGAGAGAGAGAGAGAGAGAGAGAGAGAGAGAGAGAGAGAGAGAGAGAGAGAGAGAGAGAGAGAGAGAGAGAGAGAGAGAGAGAGAGAGAGAGGGAGAGGGGGAGGGGGAGGGAAAGGGAGAGAGAGAAACACACACTGGTGGTCTACATTCTTCCCATGTTCCTCTTGTGACGGTGGAACCACGGATGGTCGGACCTCTAGACCAACAGTCCTTATCTGTGTGTGTGATCAGCGGGGCAGGTTATTGTAGGCAGAGCAGCAGCCTCTGTCCTCTGTTGGTCTGCTGTGAACCCCAGGGGCCCTAAGTGTTTCCAATCTGAACCACCACAGCGCCCTTGATCACCATGCTCATCTCCAATGAGTGTGGACAGCCATGTGGGTGTGCATGGGTCTGTTTTTTTATGCGTATGTGGTTTGGAAAGGGAGCTGGGAATGCTTTGGCTGGGCCAGTTAGTGGCATTGTAGTCCTAGCATCAGTGTGTGTGCGTGTGTGTGTGTGTGTGTGTGTGTGTGTGTGTGTGTGTGTGTGTGTGTGTGTGTGTGTGTGTGTGTGTTATGAAAGGGCTGTGAGAGAGTCTGATGCAGGGAGACACGCTACAACAACAGCCCATCAGTGACCACCCCGCCGCTGGGGCATTAGAGCGGGAAACCTCTAGCCCCCCCCCCCCCCTCCCCCATCACCCCTCCTCCTCTGGCCCTCCACTCGTTGTTTGTTAAATAGATCATTGCTTTGCTGGTTGCCCAACAGAACAAAGACTTTAAAACTTAGAGATACTTTGTAACTAGTACTAGAGATGTAGAAGTTAATAATTTGAGACTAAACAAGGTGAAGCTTAAACGTTGTCATCATGGAAACAGGAAATCTGAATGAAAACTCATATATTCTCTCTCTCTCTCTCTCTCTCTCTCTCTCTCTCTCTCTCTCTCTCTCTCTCTCTCTCTCTCTCTCTCTCTCTCTCTCTCTCTCTCTCTCTCTCTCTCTCTCTCTCCCAGGTGCCCTCCCGACTATGTGGGCAGCCGGTGCCAGTACCCCAGCCCCTGCCACCCCTCGCCCTGCCGCAACGCAGGCGAGTGTCGGGCCGTCTCCCACGGCAACACCTTTGACTTCCGGTGCGTGTGCCGGCTGGGCTTCACCGACCGGCTGTGTCTGACGCCCAGCAACCACGCCTGCATGAGCTCGCCCTGTCGCAACGGGGGCACCTGCGACCTGCTCACGCTCACGGCCTACCGCTGCCGCTGTCCCCCTGGGTGGTCTGGTAGGTGGAAGGATTACGTTTACTTTACATCACTTCAGCGAGGCTGGATTAGAGACCAATAAAAAATGCTTTCAAATTAAAATGAAAAAAATATATATTAGTACTTATTCAATTAACTAAATGACTAATTATTAATTAGTTAAAGTGAACAATGAATTACTAATGGGTTATTAAGTTCTGAAATTTTAAAGTCATCTGTTGGAAATTGTGATGAACGGAGGATGAGTCGATCATCCATTCATCATGACCGCATCCTCACTCGTTCATTCTGATGGCTTCTCCAGGTAAGTCCTGCCAGCTGGCCAACCCCTGCGCCTCTAACCCCTGCGCCAACGGGGGGCAGTGCTCCGCCTTCGACTCCAACTACATCTGCACCTGCCCCGCCTCCTTCCACGGCCAGACCTGCAAGCAGGACGTCAACGAGTGCGCCCAGACGCCGTCGCCCTGCCGCCACGGGGGGGTCTGCGTGAACGAGGTGGGCTCCTTCCACTGCCGCTGCCCACAGGAGTACACCGGCCAGCACTGCGAGACCCCCTACCTGCCCTGCAGCCCCTCGCCCTGCCAGAACGGGGGGTCCTGCACCCAAAAGGGGGACACCGCCTACGAATGCAGCTGTTTGACAGGTAGCTAAAGGTTCTGCTTCATGTAGGCATGGCCCCCGGGAGGGCAGCTCAGCTCAGGAGGTAGAGCGGCTTGTCTTGTTGCAGGAAGGTTGCTAGTTAGATCCCAGATCCTCCTAGCTGAGTTGAGGTGTCCCTGAGCAAGACGCCTCAACCTGACTGCCTCTGACGGGCTGGCTGTTGCCCTGCGTGGTCGACTCAGCCGTCTGTGTGGGACCTGTGGTAAGTCGCTTTGGAAAAAAGCGTCTGCTAAATGCCCTAAATGTAAATATAATGACTAGGCTTCGCCTACAATCATAGGACAATAATAATAATATCATAACTATCGACACGCATGCTAGCTAACTAGAATGAGGGAAACAGTGGAATAGATTGACGATATGATACCAACGCACGACCATAGTTTTACAGTTAAAGGTTGTTTCACTTTCTGGGTGCATTTAGTGCAGACCCCTTTCTTCCTGACCCGACTGTGTGTCTGTTTGTGTGTGTGCTCAGCGCTGATATTATTCCTCATCCCCCTGCAGCTACATTGATAAACATATAAACCCTACCTACAACCCACATACTTTGTTGAGGTCAATTTCCCACTTTTCCAAAGATTCATTGGTTGGTCAGTTTTGAGCAACAGTTTTGAGGCATTCTGTTGGTCTCCATTCAAC
Organism: Gadus morhua; assembly: GCF_902167405.1. NCBI lineage: Eukaryota > Metazoa > Chordata > Actinopteri > Gadiformes > Gadidae > Gadus > Gadus morhua. The sequence goes on from NC_044066.1 coordinate 2,156,699, forward strand.
ACAACAGATTTTACGATGAGTAGAGCGGCTGCTTAAGATAAGGCTGATCTCAACGAGAGGATCTCTACGTTTCTTTCTCGGTAATAATCAACACCTGCCGCTGTGCGGTCGCGTGGGTGTTTGTATGCAGGGTGATGTTGAAACCGCTCAGGACATCTGCCAAGTCGCCGGGCCGATGGGTGGTGGATCGTTGATCAGACAATGACGACGGTGAAGAAACCGCTCAGGGCTTTGATTTTAGAGAGAGTGCAGGATGAGTCCACCTGACAAAGAGTGACAAACCCAGGAGTATTCAGACAAAGAAGATACAATCGTTATCTGTCTCCTGACCCCATATCAAGTACCGAGTGGAAGGGTGGGGCAGGGAGAGGTGACCTAATTGTGGGATATGTCGTGAAGGTGCATGGTAGATGGTATAATATTGCATTATATGTTAACCAGGCTTTCTCGGCTTTGTTTGTGGCTCGCTACGGTGTTGAGGTCGTTTTTTAACTCAACTTTCTTCCCCCTAGGATTCACAGGTCCAAACTGCGATCATAACATGGACGACTGTCTGGGACACACCTGTCAGAATGGAGGTGTCTGCGTGGACGGGGTGAACACCTACAACTGCAAGTGCCCACCGCATTACACAGGTAACCAAGCAACCGCCGTCAATGCTACACAGTAATACAAACGATTAGAATGATAAGTGAGATGAATAGGTAATTAATGAAATTATTATCTTTGTATTAAAAAATCCCAGCAGAAGAAGGTAGTGGGTTCAGTGTCCATTGTACCCAGTATACCTGTAGGCATCCTCCCCTCTATCTGCTCCTTAATGAACTGCCTAACGATTTATTCCAACCACCCGACCCTAACCCAATCATGTTTCCTCTGGTGGCTCAGGCCAGTACTGCACGGAGAACGTGGACGAGTGCGAGCTCATGCCCAACGCCTGTCAGAACGGCGGTACATGCCACGACACGCACGGCAGCTACCACTGCGTGTGCGTCAACGGCTGGACGGGCGACGACTGCAGTGAGAACATCGACGACTGTGCGAGTGCCGCCTGTTACCACGGCGCCACCTGCCACGACCGCGTGGCGTCCTTCTTCTGCGAGTGTCCGCATGGACGCACAGGTGAGAAGAATGGTTAATGTGCACGAAGCTAGCACAAGGTTTGCTAGGACGCTTCTGAAGAATACTAGTCTGTTTACATGAACATACAAGTTAATATATCAAGTTAGACTTAATGAACGTCCAGGACCAGCAAAGATGTTCAAATGAGCCATAAGTCTCATTGGACTGGCAGACATTGAGATCCACAGGAACTGCATTTGACAGAGAAGGCCCTGTGTTTCTCTCTCAGGTCTGCTGTGCCACCTGGACGATGCCTGCATCAGCAACCCCTGTCAGAAGGGATCCAACTGTGACACTAACCCGGTCAACGGCAAGGCGATCTGCACCTGCCCTCCTGGGTACACTGGCTCCGCCTGCAACCTGGACATCGACGAGTGTTCTCTGGGTAAGCAGGAGTTAGGAAGGCACTCCTACCCATCTCTGGGATTAGCGAGGCCTTGTTAGGTTGCTTGTCTAGATCTACTCTTTTGTGTTCCTAATCACAGTGTTAAACTGGATTGGAGAGTTAATTATTTCTGCTCAGAGGGCTTAGGCCGGGTTAGGGGGTGTCGTATGAAGTTCTTTGAAACTGTAATGGTGATTGTTTTTGTACCTCCTAGGTGCCAACCCTTGTGAGCATGGCGGCCGTTGCTTGAACACAAAGGGCTCCTTCCAGTGTAAGTGTCTCCAGGGTTACGAAGGCCCTCGCTGCGAGATGGACGTCAACGAGTGTATGTCCAACCCCTGCCACAATGACGCCACCTGCCTGGACCAGATCGGAGGCTTCCACTGTATCTGCATGCCAGGTGAGAGGGCCTGTCCGTGGATAAGAGGCAGAAAAAAACGTTTTCGTTTGGTTTGATGCTCCAATACGCTTTGCTATAAATATATTTGGAAGACTTGTGAAAGATGGCTAAGGAAAGTTGTCTTTGTGTTTTTTCTTCAGGCTATGAAGGTGTGTTCTGCCACATCAACACAGATGAGTGCTCCAGTATGCCATGTCTGAACAATGGCAATTGTGTGGACAAGATCAATTCCTTCCACTGCGAATGCCCCAAAGGTATGGAACCCCACCTCCCAACACAGCTTTTTTTTATCACGTACTACTCTTAGCTACAACATCTGGGACTTCAAAACAAACATTGAATGCATAACCAAGCAGTCAATAGGTAAAGCCCATGAGTATAGTCTTGTTTGTTTTGAAGAATTAATGATTTTTTAAAGGTACATTATAGTCATAGTGAGTTCTTTCTAATAGTAATTTATAACCGGTTTTGTGGAACTACTCCAACATTAGCATAATAGGCATTGATGTTTGTCTAAGGGCCTAAACACTTACACAGAGGTTCAGGGTCTGGGGTTAGAGACTGAGGTGGTAGCAAGCCTGATGGTTTAAACAAAGTGCTGAGTTAATGAGTAGTGCTGAACCAGCTTGTAAATCAGTGTTGAAATAGCAGCTCACATGCAAATTAACTCTTTTAATATTTAAGATACACATCATAGCTGTGTATATACAATACAGAGGCAAATTGGGATTTAACTTGGAACTTTGTTGATGTTTTCTTTTTCAGGTTTTGCAGGTAATCTGTGTCAGGTGGACATTGACGAATGCGCCAGCACTCCCTGTAAGAACGGTGCCAAGTGCACAGATGGGCCCAACAAGTACACCTGCGAATGCACAGAAGGTACACAACAACACCCTCCTCACCCCACTCAATAGCTTTCATTTTTATTGACTTACAGTCTCTCTGTAGCCAAGAGTGGAATCCATGAGTTAAACAACAACCCCCCCCCCCCCCCCCCCCCCAGGTTACTCCGGACAGCACTGTGAGACGGACGTGAATGAGTGCTACTCGGACCCGTGTCACTACGGCACCTGCAAGGACGGCCTGGCCTCCTTCACCTGCTACTGTCGCCCTGGTTACACTGGCCGCCTGTGCGAGACCAACATCAACGAGTGTCTGAGCCAGCCCTGCAAGAACGGAGGCACCTGCCAGGACAGGGAGAACTCGTACATCTGTAGCTGTCCCAAGGGCACCGCAGGTCAGACCCTAGACACCTCAGTAACTGCCATCACATCTGCATTGTATGGATTAGAATGGGGTAGGATAATTAGGGCGCTTGACTCCCAGTGGAAAGGTTCTGGGTTCAAATCCCAATGTCCACAGTCACCCTGTAGACATTTTTGAGCAAGCAGCCTTACCCTCACTCACTCATTAATAACATGTATCTAAGAAAGTCACTGTAAGTCTATTTGCTAACTACTTTTACAGAATTGTGACTAGACTTGAACTAATCCCCCTTGTCCCCTTGTGCCTCCAGGTTTCAACTGTGAGGTGAATCTGGACGACTGTAAGAGCAAACCATGTGACTATGGGAGGTGCATCGACAAGATCAACGGCTACGAGTGTGCATGTGAACCCGGCTACACAGGTGAGCACTGGGTGGAGGGAAGGCTGGGGGTCTCAGGAGCTGGGGGGTGGGACTGATAGGACAGCTGGCTGATGGACTCAGCCCTGCCAACAATGGGATCGGATTGCCTCTGTGGGGATAGGGACAACAGACCCCAATCTGATACACACACACACACACACACACACACACGCGCGCGCACACACACACACACACACACACACACACACACACACACACACACACACACACACACACACACACACACACACACACACACACACACACACATAAGGGGCACACAAAGGGGCTAACTTTGTTTGCCATTTGAAAAGCCTCCTGAAAGTGTGTGTAAAGTGATATTTTAAAAGGGAGGGCTGGGTCCCCAAACAAGTGCTTCACTGTGCGGATTCACATGAAATGAGTCCACCATCCCCCGTCCTCCATTTCTATCCTTGTTAGTTTTAATCACAGAGTACAAACATTAAATAGCTTATGAACCGACCCTTAATAAAGCCCAACTCTAAGACTTTAGTGGGTCTTCTGCAGGCCTAGCTGCCTTTTCCCATAGGGATCCCCTTACACGGCCCTGTGAATCGGTTCCGACTGGCACTGGTGTGTGAGATTAGGTTAGAAAAGGGACAGGGAGTGTGTGTGTGCTCCCCTCCCCCTCTCCATCTTGTGTGTCCTCTCGGTACTGAGTGTCCTGGACTTTGCCGGCTTTAGACACAGAGAAACAGAAGCCTATTGTAGTCGCAAAGCAGGCGGTTGGAAACTCCCCCTTTTTGAGATTGATTGAAGAGCGGGGGGGGGGGGGGGGGGGGGGGGCTGGCTGTGGATTGGGGGTGGGGTCGATTGTTAATCGGCCATGTGTGAAATGGGGACTGGCCTTCTGTCCCCGTAAACAGCTCCTGGCTTCCCCTTGGTTGGCGGAAGTGTGTGCGTGTGTCTTTTGGGGAAGTCTGCCCCTCTGTGTTTGAGTGTGTGTGTGTGTGTGTGTGTGTGTGTGTGTGTGTGTGTGTGTGTGTGGGTGTGGGGGTGTGTGTGTGTGTGTGTGTGCGTGTGCGTGTGTGTGTGTGTGAGTGTGTGCATATATATGCAGATGCATGAAAAGGGCACCATCTTCCCTTCTCAGACCAAGCTGCTACGACTCCCTCCCCCCGTCTATTCAATGAACTCCCCCGAGAGAAAGGGGACCTGGCCGGGTCAAACTTCCTCCAGAGAAGCGCAGTTAGGGAAATAGTAGACCCTTTTACTGTCCAACTAGTTCTTGAACTCTATAAAACTGGGTGTAAAAACAACAAAACTTTCAACTTGAAGTAGTATCAAGCAGGATAGTCAACAGTTACTATGGTGTTAGATTATGTGTTGCTTTTATAAATGCAAATTACTTGTTATTGTAAAATTGATAGCGATTGGTAATTATTGATACCGTTTAAATTCAACCAAAATTGTAGCAGGCTGAATGAAGATGAAATGACTGAATAAATGTTCAGATGACCTAAATATGTAACAGTCACTGTATAAATGCACTACGAATCAGGTACACATTCCTTATCATGGCGTACATAAATGACATTATCTCATATCTCACACGTATCTTCCAGGAACGATGTGTAACATCAACATCGACGACTGTGCCATCAACCCGTGTCACAATCGGGGCACCTGTGTGGACGGCATCAACAGCTTCACCTGCCTCTGCCCCGAGGGCTACAATGATGCCACCTGTCTGTCACAGGTTGACGAGTGCGACAGCAACCCCTGCATACACGGCCGCTGTCACGACCTGGTCAATGGGTGAGCAGAGAGCCCTGAGAATGAGCTAAAGAAACCAGAATGACTTTCCGAGGGTGCGATTTAAAACTGGACAGCTCTGACCTGACTCTCTCTCCTCGTAGGTACAAATGTTTCTGTGACCCGGGCTGGAGCGGGCCCAACTGCGACTTCAACAACAACGAGTGTGAGTCCAACCCGTGCATGAATGGGGGCCTCTGCAAGGACATGACGAGTGGCTACCACTGCACCTGCAGAGCTGGATTCAGTGGTAAGTCTCACCGACCCAGACCTCATTCTTATGTTGGTATACACCCCACTTCCTTTCTGTGTAATCATCCCATTCCCCTTGTTTGTTAGTGAGGTACAGAAGCGGTGGTGGTAACCCAAATCTAATCACTGTGTGTGCTTCTTCTAATCTGGGTGATGTAGGACCTAACTGCCAAACTAACATCAACGAGTGTGCGTCCAACCCCTGCCTCAACCAGGGCACTTGCATCGATGATGTGGCGGGATACAAATGCAACTGTTTGCTGCCCTATACCGGTACGCTCTGTTCCACCGCCTCACTGACCGTACTGTAGTGTGGATGTATTGATTAGGGTGTTGATGCAGGGATTCATTATCAGCTCGGAAAACACGGATTTGCTCTGCCAAAAGATGAAGACTTTCAGAGATAGCCCAGCAGCCCCATTTTTGTATTAGAAAACACCAGCCAGACATCATGGCCCCTGACAGAAAAACATCAGGAAGAAGGCCCACGGACTAGGGATGTATATTTTGGTCATTCCCATATGGAAAGCTACGCCTGTCAGTGTAGGGATAACAAGTGTATGTGTGTGTATGTATGTTTTGGAACAACACCCATAACATTAGGCTGGGAACTGAAGGGCCTCCAAACCCCATTCCCTGTGCAGCCACGTCCTGTTTCCTGTCTGATATAAAACAATAGCAGGAAGTTGGAAGGTGCTTCCTGCCTGGTCAGATCACCGTGGAAACCGATAAGGAAGTGACATGATAACTGTTGCTTTAGTATTTCTTTTAAAAGATCTGAAACAGGGACCGTGGATAAATGGGACATACTTAAATTGACATTCAATTAAGTGTAACTGGAAGTTGTTATTTACTGCCTTGCTCACGGGTCTTTAAACCCCCAGGGGACAACTGCGAGACCCTGCTGGCCCCCTGCAGCCCCCGGCCCTGCAAGAATGGTGGTGTGTGCAAGGAGGCAGAGGACTACCAGAGCTTCTCCTGCATCTGTCCTGAGGGCTGGCAAGGTACCTATCCACATCATCCATCCATCTATATCTTTATCACCCATCTATCTATCTACATCATCCATCCATCTATATCTATATCATCCATCTATCTATCCACATCATCATCCATCTATATCATCCATTTATCTATCCACATCATCATCAATCTATATCTATATCATCCATCTATCTATCCACATCATCCATCCATCTATCCAGATCATCATCCATCTATATCATCCATTTATCTCTCTGCATCATCTAATAATACTATTGCTCTAAATTCTAAAGGACAAACATGTGAGGTGGACATCAACGAATGTGTGAAGAGCCCCTGTGGTAATGGGGCCACGTGCCTCAACACCGTGGGGGGCTACCAGTGCAAATGCCTGCCAGGGTACTCGGGCCAGAAGTGCGAGACGGACGTGGATGACTGTAAACCAAGTACGTGGCGAAAAGATACAAAATCTGTGCCTGTTTTAGCTGAGTTAGCAAGGTTCTGGGTTCAAACCCTTATGTCTACAGTCTACCTATGCAAATCTCTTTCTGAGAGTCCTAGACCCTACATCCTCAGTAATGCAGACAACAATTTACAATCATTCATTTTGGGTAAAATCATACAATTGTTTTGTCCAAAAAGCCCTCTTGGATGCTGACTCATCCATTCATGAACCATCCTCAGACCCTTGCAGTAACGGCGGCCTGTGTCGGGACGGGACCAACACCTTCGTGTGCTCTTGCCTGCCGGGCTTCCGCGGGGGCCGCTGTGAGGAGGACATCAACGAGTGCGACAGCAACCCCTGTAAGAACGGAGCCAACTGCACCGACTGTGTCAACAGCTTCACCTGCACCTGCCCGGCCGGCTTCAACGGCATCACCTGTGAGATCAACGCCAACGACTGCACCGAGAGGTAAGTCTCTCAGGGATGTCCTTTGATCAATGATTGAGTTAGTTAGTAAGTTGGTTAGATAGTTGGCTAGTTAGTTGGTTATCCTTGTATTTGAGCCCTTAGTCTTCACAGAAAAAAAAGCGGTGTCATAAAAGCATTCATTCTAATTGTTTATGTATTGCAAATATATCCAATCTTGTATTTCCCATCAGGGATCGGTCTTAATCAATCGATATTAAGTTTTGATGACATGTATGGTACTATCTTAGCTCTGACATGCTCTTCATGTGTAGATTTACACAAAGTTAAATCATTTGTATTGTCCCGCCAGCTCCTGCTTCAACGGCGGCACCTGTGTGGACGGCATCAACGCCTTCACCTGCCTGTGTCTGCCTGGCTTCACCGGGAGCTACTGCCAGCACGACATCAACGAGTGCGACTCCAAACCCTGCGTCAACGGAGGCACCTGCCAGGACAGCTACGGGACGTACAAGTGCACCTGTCAGCATGGATACACAGGGGTCAACTGCCAGGTAGGAGAGCGACATAGGATCGTATTGATCAACATCGCATAGGGACTCAAATGTTATTATTATATTTAGTTTGATCACATCTGGCAAACAGATTATTGATATAAAATTGCATATTTGTTTTCCGCGCTCTAGAACCTTGTGCGCTGGTGCGACTCGTCCCCCTGTAAGAACGGAGGGTCGTGCTGGCAGCAGGGGGCATCCTACACCTGCCAGTGTCAGACGGGCTGGACCGGCATCTACTGCGATATCCCAAGCGTGTCCTGCGAAGTGGCGGCCAAACAGCAAGGTAAACCTCAGTCAACCCCGTCTTCAGTCGCAATCAATGGAGGAATTAAAGTCTATTTGTTTTAGACTATTATTCTAGAACTATCAAACTAATTCTCTGACTCTCTCTCTCTCTCTCTCTCTCTCTCTCTCTCTCTCTCTCTCTCTCTCTCTCTCTCTCTCTCTCTCTCTCTCTCGCTCTCTCGCTCTCTCGCTCTCTCTTTCTCTCTGTCCCTCTGTCTCTCTCTTGTCCCTCAGGTGTGGAAGTGGCTCTGCTGTGCAGGAACTCGGGCCGGTGCTTGGATGCAGGGAACACACACTACTGTCGCTGCCAGGCGGGCTACACAGGCAGCTACTGCCAGGAGCAGGTAGACGAATGTTCCCCCAACCCCTGCCAGAACGGGGCCAGCTGCACTGACTACTTAGGAGGCTACAGCTGTGAGGTAAAGGAGCTGACGCTCAGACTCTGTTGATTTGGATCTTTGTTTTCCTAAATAAATAGTGTCTAATACGGGTCTATGTTTGTGTATTGTAGTGTTTGCCAGGTTACCACGGGGTTAACTGCTCAAAGGAGATCAATGAGTGTCAGTCCCAGCCTTGCCAGAATGGGGGTACCTGCATTGATCTTATAAACACCTACAAGTGCTCCTGCCCCCGAGGAACCCAAGGTATGTGCATACATAAACAATGGACACACACATACACACACACACACACGCACGCACGCACACACACACACACACACACACACACATACAAACGAGCACACTGTATTGTGTTATCTTGATGTTCACCGGATCTTCTCTCCCCAGGTGTTCACTGCGAGATCAACCTGGACGATTGCACCCCCTCCACGGACCCCCTCACCAACGAGCCCAAGTGCTTCAACAACGGCCGGTGCGTGGACCGGGTCGGGGGCTACCAGTGCACCTGCCCGGCGGGCTACGTGGGGGAGCGCTGCGAGGGCGACGTCAACGAGTGTCTGTCGGACCCCTGCGACCCACGGGGGTCCTACAACTGCATTCAGCTCACAAACAGTTACCGCTGCGAGTGTCGCACCGGATACACAGGTACTTTAAACCTCGAGCAGAACGGCTGAACTCCACCATGATGCTTTCAGGTGGATCAATCAGACAACCCACTTCCCTATTAACTTCGTTTTTTTTATGCTTTCCAGGTCAACGTTGTGACAAAGTCTTTGACGGTTGCAAGAGCCGACCTTGTAAAAATGGAGGGACATGTGCTGTCGCCAGTAACACCCCACATGGCTTCATCTGCAAATGCCCTCAAGTTAGTAACAAAACAAGAAATATCATCATGCTTCACTGTGAGTTGACCATGGAAACCTTCCATTCCTCTGCGTCTTCCAACCATTGTGTCCTTTAATCCAATCAGGGCTTTACCGGATCGTCCTGCGAGTACGACTCCCATTCCTGCGGCAGCCTCAACTGCAAAAATGGGGGTACCTGCGTGTCGGGCCACCTTAGCCCCCGGTGCCTGTGCACTGCTGACTTCACCGGGTCCGAGTGCCAGATCCCCGCCAACAGCCCCTGCAACTCTAACCCCTGCTACAACGGGGGCACCTGCCAGGTCACCTCCGAGGCACCCTTCTTCCACTGTGGCTGCCCCAGCAACTTCAACGGCCTGCTCTGCCACATCCTGGACTACTCCTTCTACGGCGGGTTTGGCCGCGACATCACGCCGCCCCCGGAGGTGGAGGTGAGCTGCGAGATCGCCCAGTGCGACGAGTGGGCCGGGAACCATATCTGCGACACGCTGTGTAACAACCACGCGTGCGGCTGGGACGGCGGCGACTGCTCACTGAACTTTGACGACCCGTGGCAGAACTGCTCGGCCGCGCTGCAGTGCTGGCGCTACTTCAACGACGGCAAGTGTGACGAGCAGTGCAACAGCGCCGGGTGTCTCTACGACGGCTTCGACTGCCAGGGCCAGGAGGGACAGTGCAAGTGAGTTTCCTCCGCCGGTCGTTATTGTGTAGACTAAATAGATGAAAAGAAACGTTCTCTTTTTCATTGTGTGTACCTTTTGGTTATCATCCTGTTCTTTGTACTTCAATATTAATCCATGTATTAACCTCATCTCCTTGCCTCTTTCAGCCCTCTTTACGACCAGTACTGCAAGGACCACTATGCCGACGGCCACTGCGACCAGGGCTGTAACAACGCAGAGTGCGAGTGGGACGGCCTGGACTGTGCCAACAACATGCCCGAGAAACTGGCCGACGGGCATCTGGTCCTGGTGGTCCACATCCCCCCGGAGACACTGAAGAACGGCTCCACCTCCTTCCTCCGAGAGCTCAGCAGTGTGCTCCATACTAACGTGGTGTTCCGACGCGATGCCAAAGGAGAGCCGATGATCTTCCCGTATTACGGCAGTGAGCAGGAACTGGCCAAGCACAACGTGAAGCGCTCCACCGAAGGCTGGCCTGAGTGGGCGGCCATGCCGACAAACGTCATGGATCACATGAAGGACAGCGTGTCGGCCATGATGGGCTCAAGGAGACGCAGGGAGCTGGACCCCATGCAGATAAAAGGGTAGGTCATCTATTCCATTTGGACACACTGAAGTATTAACCTTTCCACCAGGGCCTTCATGTTAACATGTGGTTCCTCTCCGCTGGCAGGTCTGTGGTATACCTGGAGATTGACAACCGTCAGTGCTACCAGCAGTCCACCGAGTGTTTCCAGAGTGCAACAGACGTGGCGGCCTTCCTCGGTGCACTGGCCTCCAGTGGCAACCTCAACGTGCCGTACATTGAAGCTGTCACCAGTAAGTCGCCCTGGTTCCAGGGATGCTCTCTCGAGCGCATCTCACCCTGTTGATGGCGCTCTGGGCAGCATCGTGATTCTGCTGTGTTCCTTTTCCTTTAGGCGTGAGGCCTGTTCCCATCTCCTCCGAGCTCTATCCGATGTACGTGGTGTTCCTGGGCCTGGCGGCATTGGGCTTCATTTGCCTCGGCGTGCTGGTTTCACGCAAGCGGAGCAGGGAACATGGCCAGCTATGGCTGCCGGAGGGCTTCAAGGTGTCCGAACCCATCAAGAAGAAGCGAAGGGAGCCCGTCGGGGAGGACGCAGTCGGCCTTAAGTACGTAGATGAATCAGTGATTTGATTTGATGTCAGTATTTCTTTTTTAATTTGTTTATACTAAGGTTCTTTGTTTCAATCAGGCCAATGAAGATATCTGACATCAACCTTATGGATGACAATCAGAACGAATGGGGCGACGAGGATCCAGACTGCAACCGCTTTAGAGTAAGACACATTTTGATCCAACTTGACATAACCATGTTGTCCATCCCAACCACCTCTTTGTTGAAGTATGTTGCTTCTGAGACGGAAATATAACCAAACCCCTTTCTGTTTGTAATCATCCAGTTTGAAGAGCAGGCCATGTTGGATCTCAGTGATCACACTGACCACAGGAAATGGACCCAGCAACACCTGGATGCCGCAGACCTGCGCATTGCCTCCATTGCCCCGACTCCTCCTCAAGGAGAGATAGAGAACGACTGCATGGACGTTAACGTTAGAGGACCTGGTATGTTCCAATACAACAACGTGCAACATTTAGACACCACAGCTCAACAAAAGAGAAGATATCTTCATTAGTATCACAATAGCATTGTCATTTATGCATATATATAGTGTATAAAGGCTAACTAAGCAGTGGGTATATGTATATATACTGTATAAAGGCTAACTAAGCAGTGGGTACATGTATATATACTGTATAAAGGCTAACTAAGCAGTGGTTATGCATCTCCCCCCCCCACCCCTAGATGGCTTCACCCCCCTGATGATCGCCTCCTGTAGCGGTGGAGGTCTGGAGACCGGCAACAGCGAGGAAGAAGAGGACCCCTCCGCCGAGATCATATCAGACTTCATCTACCAGGGAGCCAACCTGCACAACCAGACGGACCGCACGGGCGAGACGGCGCTCCACCTGGCCGCGCGTTACGCCCGCTCCGACGCCGCCAAGCGCCTGCTGGACTCCAGCGCCGACGCCAATGTCCAGGACAACATGGGACGCACGCCACTCCACGCCGCCGTGGCTGCCGACGCCCAGGGAGTGTTTCAGGTGCGTTGGGTCCCCCAGAACCTCACAGGAAGATGCGGAATTAGTTTGAGTTTGTCTTTATCCATTAACTGAAAACATACTATATATACACGTGGTATACGGGGAATGGGTTAACCTAGTGATGGTAGTTGGCACTTGGTTCTATGAACATCCTTACTGTACCGACAGTGGCATATTGTTGTTTCTCTTTCTTCTGACAAATGTACTTCTTATAAGTCGCTTTGGATAAAAGCGTCTGCTAAATACCCTGAATGTAGGGCATTGGTTTAATAACTTGTGTTTCATGTTGTAGATTCTGATTAGAAACCGTGCCACAGACCTGGACGCCCGTATGCACGACGGCACCACCCCTCTGATCCTGGCCGCACGGCTGGCGGTGGAGGGCATGGTGGACGAGCTCATCAACTGCCACGCCGACGCCAACGCCATCGACGACTCGGGTACATTGCAGTCTTTACCTTTTTACTCTTTTATTTTTCCCATATATTTTTTATTATTGTGAGTTAACAACGGTATTTTAATTCCATCTTTCTTTCCTTTTTTCTGCCATCAGGTAAATCTGCTCTTCACTGGGCAGCAGCTGTTAACAACGTGGAGGCGGCCATTATGCTGTTGAAAAATGGTTCCAACAAGGACATGCAGAACAATAAGGTGAGCAAAAATTCCAGGTCACCCAAATCTGCCTTAAGTATTTACATTGAGTTTACATTGTTATGAAGCCTTAACATTCAACTTTGTTCTGTTTGTTTTGTAGGAAGAGACACCTCTGTTCCTGGCAGCCAGAGAAGGTAGTTTTGAAACAGCCAAGGTCCTGTTGGAGCACTTTGCTAACCGTGAGATAACCGACCATCTCGACCAGCTGCCAAGAGACATTGCCCAAGAGCGGATGCACCACGACATAGTCCGCCTTTTAGACGAGTACAACCTGGTGAGGAGTCCGGGTCTTCACAGCGGCCCCATGAGCACATCCAGCCTGTCCCCTCCTCTCTGCTCCCCCAACAACTACATGGGCAACCTCAAGCCCTCCCACCAAGTAAAGAAGGTACGGAAAATCAGCTCCACTGGAAAAGGAGGCAAAGACGGAGGGAAAGAGATGAAATCAAAGAAGAAGAAGTCTCTTGATGGGAAGGGCAACCTGCTGGACTCCTCTGCGGTCCTCTCCCCAGTCGACTCTCTTGAGTCCCCCCATGGTTACCTGTCGGACGTGGCCTCGCCTCCCATGACCTCTCCCTTCCATCAGTCGCCACCCATGAGTCTCAATCATCTGCAGGGCAACGGAGACACCATGATGGGCCAGATGAACATGGTCAAAGGCCAGGATATGAACGGCCTGTCTTTTGATCCCAACCCTCCGCGTCTCTCTCACCTGTCGGTGTCCAGCCCCAACAACCAAGCCTCTATAGGTGGCGCCCGAGGAGGCCAGTGCGATTGGATGTCCAGGATGCACATGGGTGTCGGACAACAGGGAAGCATGAGCCAGGGTCCGTCCATATCCCACAGCATCATCGGTCCTCTACACAGTGTCCCCACTGCCACGCTGTCCCAGATTATGGGCTACCAGGGTCTTCAGACCAGCCATCTGGGTCAATCACACATGATGCAGCAGCAAGCTCATTCTCGGCAGCTCCAGCACCAGAACTCCAACTCCACCTCCAATGGCGGCCAGCCGATGAACCAGAGTTTCCTCAGCATGGAGTTGAATGCGTCAGATATGCAGCAAAACAATGGGTCGGGTCACTCGATGCCCATCCACACCATCATACCCCAGGAGACCCAGATCATGGGAAACCAGTTCCTCACACCCCCCTCCCAGCACAGTTACTCTGGCCCAATGGACAATACACCCAATCATCAGCTACAGGTGCCTGATCACCCCTTTCTTACTCCATCCCCTGGCTCCCCCGACCAATGGTCAAGCTCCTCTCCGCATTCCAACATGTCTGATTGGTCAGAGGGCATCTCTAGCCCTCCCACAAGCATTCATTCTCAGATGAATCTCATCCCAGACCAGTTTAAGTGAAGACTTTTGTTTGAAATCGACGCAACCTTATCTGAGGGGAAAAACATTTACAGAGGAATTGTGATAAACCTCATGAAAGACTGAAGATTCTCATTTTCTATACATTTTTATACTAACAGCAATAACGGTTTAAGTAATTTTGTATTTATTTCTACTTTTTTTTCAAATGGATTATAAAGAAGATGGTTTTATATTTATGCTTTTGTTATTTTTGTTGTGTGAAAAACTGGGAAATGACTGACAGGAGTGTCAAATAGGGACTCCTAGATGTTTAAACACTGGGTATTTATTGGTGTCTTTTGTTGGTTGTTATATTCACTGGATTTTATTTTTAAGTCTTTTTTTTCGTTAATTCAAAAATCTTGACAATTGCATTGTCCGAGTTTGTTTGTACAAAGCTTTTTCTTTCTTTCATTCAACTTTTATAGATTTTTGTTCAAATGTCAGTATTAATTGATACGTTTTAAACCATGTTATTTTAAAACCCAAACAAGTTTCGTTCACGAACTACCGCTCACTAAGTCTTATCACTGAGTTTGTGTAAGAAGGTAAAAGACAAAATATGTTGAAGAAATATATATGGCATTCCTGGTAACACCACTAATAAGCAAATCTGCCTTTTTTGCTGGTAGAAAATATAGCACAGAGCAGATTGTAACCAGGTTGTTGTTCATAACATTGGACATTTGGGACCAGATGAAAAAAGGATCATACCAATTTTGATCCAAACACAAATATATATATAATGTGCCTCAAGTTTAAAAGTTACATTGTTATTACATAGCAAATGAACCTCAACCGACCTCAGCAATGGCCATTTTGCTTATTTAATGAACTATGGATGTGCATCTCTTTCTCCCATATTATGTCCGAAATGACTGATCACAGGTAGCATTGCAAACTTAGTATTAACGAAAATGTGACATTGGTCAAGAGATTTCATCTGTAATGTGTATGGCAGTTTACAAATATGTTGAATTTGAGAACCTAAGACAATGTATTGAGATTTTCCTATAAAAGTCCCTTCCTAAACGGAGGACATGATGTACGTTTGTCAAAGAAATGGACGTTCAAATGACATCACCTGCACTTTGTTAGGAGTGCAGGGGGAGCGGGATGTAATGCAGCCACACACAAACACACACAGACGTACGCACAGGCACACACAAACACACACACACACACACACACACACACACACACACACACACACACACACACACACACACACACACACACACACATACACATGCGTACATACATACATACATAAGCAAAA
This sequence comes from Gadus morhua, assembly GCF_902167405.1. Classification (NCBI taxonomy): domain Eukaryota; kingdom Metazoa; phylum Chordata; class Actinopteri; order Gadiformes; family Gadidae; genus Gadus; species Gadus morhua. Next base: position 2,172,332 of record NC_044066.1, read on the forward strand.
CATATGACCTATGCCTTAGACTTCAGTTATGCTATAAGCTTTTTGGTGTGCCATCCCAAGATTGTAACTGGCCCCCATTTGCCACTGGAGGCACCACTGATACAGACAAGAGAAAATGTTTGAAGATGTAATTTATTGTTGGATGTCCGTGCAAATTTGTAATTTGCGAAACATATTTCCTGCTTCAAAATGCCTTGTAAAAAAACGTCAATATTTCAATAAAGAACACTGTTTAGCTTTAATGTTAGATAATAGTCTATTTTCCGGTTTCAAATAGTCTAAGCGGAACAAAGAAGAACCGATTTTTCCTTCTAAACAACGTGTACTGTACTTTTAGTGAGCGCTCCAGTATGTCATTTGCGCACAGGATATTATGATCCTCTGGTACGGTCCGGTATGGTATGATGATAAAGGTTAAAGAATATTGGGGCTTCTTTTTATAAAATGCTTTTCAATTATTTGCCTCAAGGAGAGAGACTCGTTTCTGAACAAAATGCTTAAGTACATTTTAAGTTATAAATATTAGAATGTGTCACATGGTCACATACGTGGGCATGTTATGTACTGCTTTCAGATTCTACAAGATTACTACTACTACTATTATTACCACACGATTTTAGTATATTAGACGGCCTACAATATATTTCTGCATTGTGTTGAGCTGCATAACTTAACTTAAATATTAAAATACTGTACATAACTGTAGGCCTAGTGTGTAGGGCCGGATTATCCATAAGGCCACTTGGGCCCGTGCCCAGGGGCACCAACCATTGACAACCAGTGGGGGGGCACCGCATGAGAACTTGCAATATTCTTCCAACAATTTGCAATTGTTGGAAGAACATACATTACTCGTCCATTAGTATTAATTTCACAAAAAAACAATAATAATAAATAAATCAAGATGACCACTCCCCCTCCCCAATCTTTTAGAATTTATTTGGTCCACATGTGCGCGCAGATGTGCAAACGCTCAATTTGATAAATAGCCTAGGAGACCGCGATTATGACAAATGCTTGGGATAATCTGATCATATGCCTATATATGCCTGCATGTAGTTGGACAAGTTAGAAAATAACATTTGAGAAATCCCCTTGCTTATGTCGGACATTTTTGGCAGGGGGACAGCACGTGTGTGTGTCTGCTTTCTTCTGTCCTCACACTAGATGTCCTCCTTGAATGGGATTTATTTCTAAGCAACAGACATGATGACTGAGGATTATTTTTTTATTACACCCTTCATGAAATTGGATTGGCACCCGACCCAAATAATAATGGAAATATATTTTACTTAGAAAACGGTATTTATAGAAGTGTGAAATAAACCAAATACAACTAAATGTTAACGACTTTACAAGGAATCCCGTATAAAATACGAATAAACAGGTTTCTGGTAGCAGGCTGTGTGGGTGTTAATTGGATGACCATTGGGATCCTGTCTCCATCCTACCGTAAAGCAGGGAGAAGCCGAACTAGTGTTAGCAGAACGGATCGTACCGTAAAGCAGGGAGTAGCCGTCCTACTGTCAGCACAACGGAGGCTGACGCTTCGTGGCCGTAACAACACCTTTGTGTGATAATATCTGGATACAGGGTCGGATGTAGCAACATACAAAGGTAATCTCCCTTCAGAGTCCTCCTCTCTGGTGATTTTGTTTAAAATGTCCCCGGTTTAACGCGCTCCGTATGTTCATGTTAGCCTCGCTAAAGCACTAAGAGCCACTGATGCTGCTCAGGTCGCTCATTCATTGAGCTAACGTTATCCCCTGGTCCTCAGCCCATTGAGAGCTAACGTTATCCCCTGTTCCTTTTGAGGTGGAGGCAAAGGACGATTATTGTGGTGGAAGTCCTTCCTAAATGTGTAACGTTGTGTTGTTTATCAGCCATAGCGTCTTGTGCTGGTGTTCGGCAGGTGCCTGTGTCTGACGGCAGAAAGGTTCATGTGTGGTATTGTTTCTGTGTCTTTGTTTGGTGGATCCTCCCCATGTCGGTGCTGGCAGGAACAGCACCTGGAGGACTGCAGGTGTGGCGGGCATCATGGATACAGACATCCTACCGAATCACTTCTACGATCCGGCCAAAGCCAAGATATATGCCAACCTCCGTTGGTTGTTCGCCAAAGCCTATGGTCCCGGTGAGTGTGGTCTCCTGCTCCTGCGATGTTCCTGACTGTAGCCTGAGAGAGAATGTTACAGAAAGTACCAGTCTGCTAAGGACGTTAAAGCAACGCATGAAGGAATGCATGTCAATAACGCCAACAATAGTTCCTATTGGAATAGGATTGTGGCCTCTGGTTCAATACCCCAATTAGGGTACAAGCATGTATGTTTTCTAACCACGTTGTGGACATAGAAAGGGTTAATTAATATCTTTATGTGGAGCGTGTTTACCTCTGACTGCATGAGAGAAGAGAGAAGATAATGTCACCCTATCATCTGTAAAGGGACACATTGTTTTCTGAACCAATGCTTTGAGGCCAAAAGTGTTGCCTTACAGTCACAACCGTTATTGAAACTGAATGGGGGGGGGAAGAAACTAAAACATGACATGATAATGTTTTGGTTAAGAGCTTACAATTAGATAGAAAGCTATAGGCCAGAGTTACCTGTCAATCCAGGGACCCTCCCCCAAATGTCATATTTTTTTATAGCAATAATAACTATTTGTGTGAATCGTATATTAAACCACATCACTATGTTGTTGAAATAAGATGTAGTGAAAGTGAAAGCAGGTCCATCTATCTGGACAAACTGAGCCTAATATTATGTGGGCAACATGTAGTGACTTGGCATTTCGAGGCAGCAGCTCGACATAGAAGACAGAGACACTGTTGTTCAAATTAACAACAGTTTGCAACAGCATTAATACAGATACAGTTCCATTCAATTGGAAAACCCTATTGACTACAAGCCATTTATAAGCCATCATCGAACTGAGTGAGATATAATAAGATTGGTCTCTATGTGTCAGTGGAGAGTGTCTGGCCAGTGGGTGCTAGTATTGCGTAACATAATTGATCTCGATGTACTATCGAAAGTAAAGCTAGTCTTTATACAGTTATAGCTGAATTCATTCTCCCAATATATTCAGCCATAGCCAAAGCTAACTTATGCAAACAAAGGTGTCTCCAAATGGACAGTGTTTACCATTAACTAAGGCTAGATCAAGGAGGAAGTCATCAGGAATCAGCCTAGTGTCAGTACAGGGATACATTGCTTTCTGAAGGGACCCCTTGAGACCAAATGTTTAGCTGTGAAGTCCAACGTTGAAACTTAAAAAAAAACTGCATCATGTTACCAGGTTATTTTTTAATGATGTTGATTGCAGTATTTCCTGATCACGTAAATAATGAGTCATAACATTGTTTCAATGACTTTTTGTACTTTTGCTTGCCTGCTCGAGCTAATGTATAATATAACTAATTAAAGTTAAGCAATTCTCTCTCTTTCCATGGTAGAAGATATCAGTGGGTTGAAAAGTTCTTAAATCCAAGTCCTACTTCGAGAAGGTTACTGACTCTTTTCTTTTTGACTGTTGAACTTTCTTGGCCAACTGAACTCATCAAGTCAACTGGCAACAGTGGTACATCACTCATAGTGAAAAGTAATCATTCAATTCCCTCAAAGCCTCATGATGGGGGCTGTTACTTACTCAAGAAAATGTGACAATCTTAACCAACAAGACTAACCAGATGGCAACATCCACCAGAGAGAGTGTCCTGCGAGACGGTCAAAGTAGTGGGAGACCTTCTTATGGGATTAGAGCTCTGCATCACTCCCGCACACCAGACCTGGTTGGTCTTGTGATGTTATTGACATTATACAAACATATATTGGACCTTTTTGAAGCTTAATGTGCCCTTGAAATGCTTATTGCCGTGTCATGTAAACATGGCATTATCTTATCACCCTTCATGGATTTCCTTTGAACACTCCCACCAAAACATTGTCAGAGAATTATGCTATTATGTAGAATCATCGCCAATTAAATGACAATAACCAATGTGTAACCGTAGCATCGTTAGCCTTACTGCTGTGATTTCTAGATCAACCTGAACCTTGCGCTGGAAGTAGAGTAAACATTTCCCCTTGACTTGTCGGACTGGGGGGGGAGCAGGGTTAGGTGATGTAGTATTAGAAACTATGATTAGAGACTATATCCGTACACACACACACACACACACACACACACACACACACACACACACACACACACACACACACACACACACACACACACACACACACACACACACACACACACACACACACAGCTGACCAGGGTGAGGCAACAACAGACTGCCACTGTCTCTCTTCAACTTCTCTCTGTATCACACAGATACGCACACGCACACAAAGACTGGATCTGGTGAAAACACATTAGGAGGGCGCGTGTCTCCAGGGTCCTTAAGACAGATACTCCCGTCCACAAGGCAGAACCCTGGATGGAAAATAGAACATTTTAACAATGTTGTCAAGAGAGAATAAATTGACTGTTTTTTTATCTGAAACATCATACAATTTAATGCTGAGGTATTGGCTTAATTTTATCTTAAGTGGTTATTCAAACACACAACCAAAGAACGTTTCATTTTTAGTTATGTGTAGTTAGATCTTAATATATAATAGGATGGTTAATTGATAGATAAGATAACAACTTTATTAATTCTAAACCCATTGTGTTAATTTTTGAAACATCCTGATTTTATAGGCTGGCTCTGCCTATAACCACAAACCCGTAGTGAGAACGATACAAACCACAGTCTCTGTTGACCAACTATTCTTACATCACAGAGCCCTGGGTGTCAACCTGTGTTAGTGTTCCAAGGGCTTAACTAGGGATTAGACGTGATGCCGGATAACGTAAAGCACAGTCACACTCACTTTCTGGAAGGGTGAGCCCAGGCCTTCTTAAACATGGCTCAATGCATCCAGGTCCCAGACTACAGGCCTCCGGTCTGAACACAGCTGGTCTGGAGTTGTAATGTTGAATGATGATTGCTTTCTATTTTGTGACTTATTATCAGTTCATTCTCAGTTTTCCTTTGCTCCAGTCTTACCTGAAGATTCGGCCTCCTTTTGTAGCATAGCATTTCTAGCCATTGGCTAGGCCCTTAGCTTGAGGCCATGAACGCTATTCGGGTATAGACCGATTTCTGACCTTTTAACCTTTTACCCTTGTTGAATATCTTAATGTCATCTAAATTTCCCTACCAATGCTCTAATTTCATCATGTGAACTACCCAGTAACATCCATTCTTTACTGTTATTATAGTATCGGTACTATAGCACAGTAAAGCCTCATTGCAGCAATCTGAGAATATAAACAGTCGTGCTCCATACATGAAGAATAAATAGGAAAGGGACTCAGATTGATTGGCTAAGAATCGCAACATCATATATTTTTTGGTGGTGACTGGTGACTGTTAGGTTTAGACCATTGTATACGGCCTGAGTCATGCTCGGACTACAGAAAACCATCCAACACAGAGAGGAGACTCAATCATTGGTGTAGCCTTTGTAACCAGAGAATGCATGCATTGTTTTATCCTAGCACACGGATCTATATGGCTGCTGTTATAAGCTATAGTATATGATACTGCTATGAAACAGTCACTACAGATGATGAGCACTCAGCTGACCTCTCCGTCTCCCTTTCCCTTCCCCTCCCACACTCTCTATCTCCCTCTCCCATCCCACTCTCTCTCTCTCTCTCTCGCTCTCTCTCTCTCTCTCTCTCTCTCACTCTCACTCTCACTCTCACTCTCACTCTCTTCATCATCACTACCATGTAATGCGCTGACAACACTCTCACATGGATCAAGCTGTTGAAGCATTCATCCCCTCTCCACATTGACCTCTCTCTGCTCTCCTGTTCCCCTGGTCCTCAGACGGGCCAGAGGATCTGAGGGAGCTGTTCTACGTGGACCAGTATGAGCAGGAGCACATCAAGCCCCTGGTGCTGCAGCTGCTGCTGTCGGGGGAGCTGTACTGCAGCGTGTGCAGTCTGATCCTGAAGGGCTTCAAGACCCCGCAGTCCTCCGCCTCCATGTCCCTCCACAGCCACCAGGCCGTCCTCAAGGCCCTGCTGAGGAGGGGCGTCCACGTGGTGGAGGCCGACGAGTACGTGTCCGACAGTGACCTCAGCTCGGCGCCCATCAAGATGGTAGGTGGGGACGGGGGGCACTCCAAGGAAGGTTAGTCGGGTGTTTGACCACCAATCAAAAGGTTGAGTGCCCCAATGTTCACAGTTTTGCCTACAGGTGCCCTTGCAAACAAGATGTCTGTAAAAATTCAAATAATCCAAATGATGAAGCATTGATAAATATTGATAACCACCATCCATTTCCATTCTAAATATTTGCTCTGGATACCTTTGCGACGTAGGTAGATTAGAGTAGGTTTTGATGTTTGTTTTCTGTTTCCAAAAACCCCTGGGAGAAGTCTGACATTTTCAAGTTGATAATATGAATATAAAAGCAATGTTTTGATTCCAATTTGCTGAACAAACATTTAACCAAACAGTACAGTTGAGTATTGAAGAGCCATAATCATAGTGATGATGATTGAGCTACAGAGATCTGGGTTTCAACTGAGTCAATGAATCAGAGAAAATAAGTCTGAGAAAGTGAGTGTGATCTGATGTGAGCTGTGTTTCATTAGCTGTAGTCCCGGTGCAACAGAAGTCCTTATTCTCTGATATATGATGATATTATGCATCACAACGGCCGTGGTTTCAGGAATGCATAGCCATAGTATCGATACATCTCTGGAACATTGGCCTAACCTAAGACTTAGAGGTGGCTGTGTGATCACATGGCTTGTTGTCTGCCTGTTTACTCATCTCAGGTGAGATAGCCTTTTGGCGGCCCTCTGTGGTTAAGCAGACCGCTGAGCAGCAGGCTGTTCTAAGTAGACGTTTCTCCCCAGAGTGCTCACATCACGCTGATAGACGCCCTGATGACGGCCTACGCGTCGGAGAGGGTCAGCTCTGACAGGCCAGGGTCCGGCTCCGGTCGCTTCTCCAACCCCGCTGCCTTCAGCCAGGGGCCCCTAGACCTGGAGGGCACCCTGATCTCCTGGATCAACAAGGTACACCGCCGTTCGGCTCGGCTGAGTTCATTTATCTCTGGATATTGTGATGGATATATTCCTGTAACTATTTATACGTCAAATATACATATCAATATCTAGAGACTTTATTTATATTTCATTAATGCATTGACATGTATATTTATATTGATATTTATGCTGTCTCTTTATATTGGTATAACTGTTAGTGTTTTTAATAATCTGCACCTCTCTGGGGCCTTAGGTGATAGTAAAGATGAGAGAGGTCTCCGACAGCGAGCAGATGAGGAAGGAGCATCTCAGGGACAGCTACAGTTACCAGACGGTAGGACGCTTACTCAATATCATGTGTTTCCCTCTCACACTGTTTCACAGTTTAACCATTTACCACCGCTGCTATAACCAACATTAGAGTATATTTTGCTGTTGGTCAGATAAGTACAAATGTATTCAAATTGAGCCATTCAGAGTCTTGTCTTAGGCCTGAAAGCTGTGCTCCATATATAAAGAATAAATAGGAAAGGGACTCAGATAGATCGATTAAGAAATGGGACATTATATTTTGTCTGGGAGTCTCCTTTCCTAAAGTGTAACCTAATATAACTTAAACATATCATTATTGATCCCAACTGGCCCTTGTGGTGACTCGTGACTGTTAGGCCTGAGACTAATCATAGGGCCTGAGTCATGCTCGGACTACAGCAAACCATCCAACACACATTGGAGAAGAGTAGCCTTTGTAAACATAGAATGCATGCATTGTATATCCTTATGCACACAGTCTGTATGGCTTCTGTAATAAGCTATAGTATATATGATTCTGCTATGACAAAGTCACTACAAACTACGATTACCTTTATTCATCTCATATAGATGTGTTGTATGTGTTTATAAAGAATGTTCCTTATCTTCTGTATTATTCACTAAAGAAAAGCAATAAATCATTCTATATTATGAACCACGCAACATTGGATGTTCAACATATGTACTGCTCTTTCCTGTAGGCCAGGCTTGTGTGTTACGATGAAATTAGATGAATTGATGCATGAATTTATATTATTAAATCTTTATTGAGCTATTTAACTGTAAAATAAAGATAAATACTAATCTTACTGATCCCCATTCAGTAACAGTAACAAATCACACAAACTAGAGTGCAGCAATATAAAAAATAACAAATATGTGGCTCTACCACTCTAACCAATACCAAAGTATTTAGATATCTCAAAGTTGTTGTAAACAGTACGTGAAATGTTACCGTGTGCTCTTGACCACATGTCCATGGTAATGGCGAAAAACTCTGCTGTTTTTAGCTCCAGCCTGCTCTAGCTTTGGCTGCCTGGCCAAAACATGTGCGGGAGGGCGTCATATCTTTCTCTATAAACTCTGCTGTATCCTTAATCATTTTGCGGTGCCGTTTTGAATGGCGTTCATAGAAACTCTGGAGCATTGCGGTCAGTGATCCCTGCTGGGGGGGATTCAGCCTGCTTGACACACTAGTGGTTGTGGTTTCCTTTTTTTTTTATGTATGTCAATATCAATGAATCAAAGCCTAGTGTGGCAAGTTGTTTTCTCAGTTTTTCTGCTCTCACTCACACTCTCAGTCACGTCAGCGGATGTTAGCGTCGTGAACATGTGAACCCTGCATGGCCCTGTGTTTCAGATTCCGACCCTTACACAATCAAATCAATCAAACACTATTCTTTTTTTAATTCCAGCCTTTGCGATCTGTTAACTTGCGATCTGTAAAATTGGATTAATCGTTCAGCCTTAATTAGCAATCAGTTGATCTGTCTCTGTCTCTGTCTCTGTCTCTCTCTCCCCCTCCCACACTCTGCCCCTCTCCCTCTCGCTCCCCCTCCCACCCTCTCTGTCTCTGTCTCTCGCCCTCTACCTCCCCCTCCCACTCTCTCTGTCCCTGTCTCTCTCCCTCACACTCTCTGTCTCTGTCTCTCTCTGTCTCTCTCCCTCCCCCTCACACTCTCTGTCTCTAATCTCTCTTAAAATCACTACCATGTAATGCAGTGAAGACTGTCAACAAGTGTCCCTCTTACCTGGATTGAACTTTTGTGAAGACCATTTACCACATTCTGTTGCTAGAATGAACAATTCAAGTTTATTTAGCTGTTGTTAAGTACAAATTATTTTTATTTTACCGTTGAGAGTCTTAGGCATTTTATGTGTTTTTTGAGGGTTACTCATGGCCCCGGCTAACTAAATGTCTGCTCCTATTCTTTGTGCCTACGGAACAACGGCCTGTGTGCCTTGGGGATACTAGTCCCCTTCCAAATGGTACTGGACACTTGTGCCTGTGAGTACAACGCCTTGGTTTGTTTTTGTCCCTGGGAGGTGTGTGAGAGGATAAAGAGAGTGGGGTCATAACCATGGGATAAAATGTTTTGAAAACATGACAACAATTCAACAGAAACTATTAGGAAATGATGAGGAAACTTTACCAAAACATCCCAGAATTCCAGTTATATAAAATAAATGAAAGAAAGAAAGAAAGAAAGAAAGGAAGAAAGGCCCTGTGTATTGAAATGAGAGCTACACACAGACAGACAATTGTCAATTTTAGAAGACAATGCACTCTTACAGTTATTAATCATGACTTTGAACTTGCCCAGGGAAACTAGTATTAAGAGAGAGTTATTTTAAAGATTGACCAGAACGTAAACAATAATAGTGATTATTTCAATTCACTTTAGGTTTCTTGCCTAGCAGCATCTGAATAAACCCTAAAATAGTCAGATTCGGTCCTTATTTAGTTCCATTACTTCTCCTGGAACCCTCTGATCCCCTTTATGTGTGTACAAGGCAGCAGCTAAGTGAGTCCCAGACAGATACTTCACCTCGCCTCACCCCCTGCCTCACAAGTCACTGGCCATGGAGGTGACACAGTGCCCCCTGGTGGCCGAGAAAGACAGCGCCAGAGAGCAGAGAGACTAGATGCATCTCCTACTATCTGTGCCTGCCTCACCCTGTTGTTGTTGTTGTGCAGGGGCGATGCCGAGACTCTCCAGAAGGGACTCCTTATTACTTCCCCCTGGTGGAAGACCTGATGAACAACATATTCACTGCCACTGCTTTGCTGACTTTGATCCACTTCTACTGCCCAGCTCTAATACGACTTGATGGTAAGGCCACCCACGAAATAATGTCTTCACTTGAGATGCAGCTTAGCAGTTGTTCTTCTTAAGCAAGATCAACCCCCAACATGAAAGAGAATATTTTGCTTTATTTATTCTCTTTTATATATTTCCTTAGAAAAAAAAAAAAAGTATAAACAATACACACTTATTTAAACCTGGTGTCTTCAACTGCGGTTTATTGCTGTAGACGCTTCACACACCTCTAAGCCTCTAGTTATTTCCTTGTATAATCTGAGTTGGGGTAAAGAGGTTGGCTGAAGGCTGTAGTTTGAGTGGTTTAGTTTTAGCCCCTGCTGGCTTTGCTTCTTACGCCCGGCCCAGAGTGAGCTCTGAGCGGCTCCCCATAGTGAGAGTAATGAACGTGGTGGCGCCGGCTGATTCATCACAAACCTTTTTGACATTGCAATTCTCCACTTGGGATCCTAATGTTTGCTACTTGCATGACGCTGTCTCCCATGACCGTGCTCTGCCTTTATGAGGTTCTCTGTTCACTAATCGCTCTACGTGATCGATGGTCGATTAAAAAGCAGCCCTGTACCCAACGTGTGCTAGGATCCGATCTCTTTTCCCCTGCTGTACCGTGTTTAAATCCATCCTGAACTGTGTGGTGCACTGAACCCTGTGTGGGCAACCGTTGCCGCTAATCTAGATCAATGTTGGTATGGTTTGATGAAAGTATCCACTGAATAACTTAATCCTAGTAGAAATGGAAAGATCTTTCAATAAATGTGTACGATATAATTGTTTGTACAGAAAGCGAATGGGGCCAATACACCTTGGGTCATGTGGAAAACTTGGTTTGGATAGCTGTAGCAATGTTGTCCCAGTGTCTAGTCAACACTGTGGTGCTCAGCAAGCCTTTATTTAATGATGTCGTTCAATGGGGAAGAACCTCAACCAATCCGAAGGTGAGTGGTTGTCAAAGTTGGTATAGTATAGAAACTGAAGTAAAGTAAAGTGAAGCGCCACTTTGACCAGCGGGGGTGCTATAACCTGCAGTCCAGATTAAACCATCGTTGGCCCGGGGACTTAAAACTTAGCGTGCTTTCTTATTTGCCTTGCTAGCATAAGCATTTGCTCATACATATTCTTTAAATGTATGTACAAATGATGGTTTAAATATTTTTTGGGGGTTAATCAGAATTCAAAATAATATCTAAATATTATCTTGATATTATCAGTACACTAAGGCTTGCCTGTCCTCTGCAGATATATGCTTGAAGGAAATCCCTCCCGTAGCAGAGGGCATATCCAACATCCAGCTACTGATGGCCTTTTCCAATAAGCACCTAAACAGTGCTTTCTATCTGAAGATGGAAGACATGCTGTACTGTCCACTGACTCTGAAGGTACGTCGAAGTAATCATTTGAAAGAAAGGGACTGTTGTGTTTGGTCTGGTGTGTCATTAACCCGTTCTCCCTACCAGAACAACATGATGGCCTTCATCGCTGAGCTCTTCTGGGTGTTTGAGAAGGTGAAGCCCACCTTCGTGCAGCCCAGGGATTCTCAAGATATGAAAGATGGTACAGCCTTGTTAATTAACATGATGTTATATATATATACACAACTTCATGTTCATTAATATTTATCTTTATACTTTGTTATCAACAAAGCATGTTTTAATAATACTTTATTTACATGATCTAAGTTCTAAATAATACCTCATAGAATGGAATTGATTGATGGATTTGATCATTCCAAATGTACCTCTTCATAATGGGTTTGTAGTTAAGAGGTCATGCTTTCCTTTCATGAGGGCTGAGAACCAAGCCCAGCTTCTCTGCCTGTGAGCCCCAGGATTCCATCCTGTCCTGGACTGAGAGGAGGAAGAGGTGAGCAGCCCTCTTCCAACACTAACCGTCGCATCTAGGAGAGCATTACAATTCACTATGTACATTCATCTACATAAGGGTGAAACGTTTAATGAGCCTCCTGCTTTGCTTTGACTTGTGTGTTTTATGTCTTCCAACAGCCCTGTGTCGCGGCCCTTGTACCACGAGGAGCCTTACAGCCTTCACACCCCCCCATTCGAGGGTGCAGGGTTCAGCCTGGCTCTTGGCAGCATGGACCCCCATCAGACTCACCAGGGCCACACCACCCCCTCCCTGCCCAGACACCCAGCGGGGGCCGGCCTCAAGGGGCTCCCGGGCCGGGCCAAGGCCCAGGGCTTACTAGGACACGTCTACATCAGCGACGAAGAGAACGAGGCGGAGGAGGAGGAGCTGGTGGTGATCATCCACCCTCCCCTCGCTGCGGGCCAGCGACGGGACGGCGCTCCAGACGGCGGCCTCCCTCACGGGGCGTTCTCCGTGGACCACCCGGCCCAGGAGAGCTTCTACCTGGAGCCTCTAGTGCCGGCTGTTTCAAAGCCCGCCAAGGAGAAGAGCGTATGCCTCAACAAGCAGGACGAGAGCGGGGAGTCTCCTCGTGGCCGGTCCAACGTCTACACCCATAGCAGTCCCGCCCCCCGACGACCAGACAAGCTGGACACCGAGTCGCTGGACCTCCGAGCGCCCTCCGCCCTCATCAGCCCCACCCAGTCGGAGCCCGAAGACAAAGAGGACAACCGCTGCCCCAGCCCGTGCCTCAGCACCACGTCCCAGGCCAGCAGCAGCTGCTGCAGCGCCTCCGACTCCACCAGCGTTCGCATGACCACCTTCGCCGACCGAAAGCTCAAAAAGAAGAACTTGAGAAACTGCGGCTCCAGTCCGACCGGCAGCTCCCAGAAGTTCCCCCTCGACGAACCTGCCATCACCTTTCCGCCGCAGCTTCCTCAGGGCGGTCCCGTGTATCCAAGGGGAGATCACAAGTCCAGCTGGCAGGGAAAAGAGTCCCTGGGGGGGTTTGAGAAGGAAGCGGGGGCCTGGTCCCCGCCCGCCGTGCAGTCGGAGCTGCTGCAGCTCCACATGCAGCTGGTGGAGCAGCAGCGGGCCATCGAGGGCCAGAAGAAGAAGATGGAGACGGTGTTCACGCAGCAACGCCTGGAGCTGGGGAAGGCCGCCTTCCTCAACGTCATCAAGAAGGGAGGAGGGAAAAGCGACACGTTGCCACGGCCGCTTAAGAAATCCTCGGAGTTGTACTCTGACATCTGGAGGTCGGAGGATGGAAGGGGCAAGATTCACCCCAGTAAAGACGACTCCTGCCTGGACGAGGTCCTCCTGAAGGAGAGCCTGGGCCGGGGACTGAAACAGAGTCAGGAGCGAAGGGACAAGAGGCTCCACCCCGCCGGCCTCTCCCACGTGGGCCCCGAGCTGGACGTCTACGGCTTCTGCTACTCCTTAGACAACCTCAACAAATCAGTGAGCTCCATCCAGCAGAAGATCATGCAGCTCTCCTTGCAGCAGAGCAGACTCATGAAGCAAGGTGAAGCCACGCCCACACCCAGCTCACAAGATGTAGGAGCACTGACCAAAGACCCCCCCTTTACTCCTCAAACCCCCCCCGCAGCCGTGAGCTTCTCCATCGCAGACTTTGCCTCGCCCGACGACAGCGGGTTGGGTAGCATAAACACTCGTTCTCTGGGTCGGCGTTGTCCCGCTGTCCCTTTCAAACGTCCTGCACTCACCAAGCCTACAGAGCTGAGACTAAACAAAGAGGACAGCAAGCCGGAGTCCGCCAAGCATAGCACCAATCAAACCACAAGCACACATTCCCCCCCCGAGAGACCCAAGGAGCAGCCGGAGGACTTGGAACCTGTGAGGAGCCCCATCAGGACCAGTCCCCGAGGCTCCACCTTCACAGTCGCCTGTGACACCAAGAGCCCAGCGCCTCGCCCTCGGAACAGGAAGAAACCCTCTCCGTCACAGCCCCCCCTCCCCGTCTCCCTGGTTCCAGACGGGCCGTTGGTCCTTCCTCCCGGGCTTCCAGCAGAATCGGATGAGGAGGATAAAGCCAGCAGCTCAGAGAAGGGTGATCCTATTGAAGAGGAGGCGGACTCTGTCAGGAGGGACGTTATGGAAGAGGACCTATCAGAGCAGACCGGGGCTGACCCTTCAGACTGCCAGGGCAGTGAGCAAAAGAATGGGCTGCTCTTCTACAAGGTACAGCTGAATGAATGAAACCAGTTCAAAAGTGACCTGATTTATATTTAACTAATCTGGTAGGACTTGAGAGAAACAATTGATGCAACTTTGAATTATTAACATAGTAGTAGTACTAGTTGTAGTTGTAGTAGTAGATTGATAGTTTTGTTCGACTCACCCCCTCTAGCGGTGTAGACTCATTCCATTATGTTCCAAACTAGTGTTGAGCAGCTTCCATAGTCTTTGGTTTGTCCAACCCAGGTTAGCCCTTATAAACTGCCTATATGGGCCCAGAAAGAATCACACCCTCCTAAGCTTATCCTCTCGCCACTTATTGAAATATTGCTCTTGACACAGAAATTAGAATCATCAAACCCCTCAGTCTCTACGTCTGTGAGCATGTGCAGTGGCGTGGAAACACAGAATTTAAATTTGTGAATTTGTTCATTTGTGGGCTCTGTCGGAGAAAGCTTCCCCAGCCAGAACAGTTTGTGCTTTCTTGTGTTGGACAAAATATTGATTACAGCTATGGGAGCTGCTAAACACTGGTTTGGGATATAATGGATGACAATTAATGGCCAACTGCCCAGTTCCAGAACGTGTCTGCATTGCGAGGAGGGGTCAGCTGAACAATTATGGGGGACTTACGGTGTGAGCTCATCAAGTGAGGACCATCTATGCCAGAGAAGGCCGGAGAGGAATTCGGAATGCTGATGACCATTGTAGCACAACCAAGTCATTGGCTTAGATAGTCTCCACTGTTGATGAGCTCATGCAAATGTCGAAACTAATGCTTTACCTGAACTAGTCATGCTTTACTAAACACAAAACAACAGCCTTATTGTACATCGTTTGTAAATCATTAACTTATGCTTTATAAATGATCCTACAAACTTCACGTTATCTTATTCATAGTTTATGTTTTTTATTATTCAAGAACTCAATATTTACTGCTACCTAGTTGATACTTCAAAGAAGCAGTAGTCCAGTACAGAATACACTGAGTCCAGGATGGGGCAGACCACTGGCCTGGCTGGGCCTGTTTCCAACCATGTTGGGTTGAGCCCTTTAAATATGTGATGATATATGTCAGTATATATGTACGTTCTGAACGGTTTGGGTCTTCAGCATGCGGAGAAGGAGATGGAGGAGGATGAGATGGCCAAGCGCCGCGCGGCCTTCCTTCTGAAGCAGCAGCGCAAGGCAGAGGAGAGCCGGCTCCGCAAGCAGACGCAGGAGGCCGAGAATGAGCTCAAGAGAGACGAGGCCAGGTACTACTTTACTGTACTCATCCCAAAGGGGAGCGTTGCAGTAGCAGTTCACATCAATGACAAAAACACGCGCAATGAGGTTGGTCAAAAGAAAGAAAGAAGGAGTTAGGATAGTTAGGATAAAGGCACTTTGAGTGTACATACGGGGGGAAAAACAGACCGGTCGGGATGTGCCAGTCAACCGTAAGCTGTGTCGGGGCCAGGATTGTGACCTGACACCTTTTTTATTATAAATTATTGAAACAAAAAAAGTTTCTGGAGAATCCGGGTAATTATGGGCGTTCCTAGAACCATGTTTGGGCGGTCCTGGGAGGTGACGGGGTGTGGAAGCTGAGCTGGTTCGCGTGTGCGCATGAGCTCAGGACAGTTGGTATGTTTTAACAGAGCACCCCGTACCGTGGTGCTACGCACTGGTCCAACATCTCGGGAAACCTCTGCTTTTCCAACTTTCTCGCGGAGCATTCATACTCGGACTGAAAGTCCTCGTATACAGAGAGGACGGTGCGGGTACTGCTCCCTGCGGTGATCCTCCTGTGAGTCTGGTCTGTAATCACAGGGGAGGTGTGAGAGGGAAGCAGCTTTGGTGGCAGCTAGTGTTACACGACACCAAAATTATGACTTCGATACGATACCTGCCCGAAAATACCTCGATACTCGATACTGAACCGATACCACAGGGAAAATCAAAAATATCTGGAAAAGAGATGAATAATGGTCCAGCTCAGTCTCACTAATTACTAATTACATTTCTTAGCTCACATATCAGGAATAATTTGAAATGGGACATTAACACCACCCACCTAATCAAAAAGGCAAATCAGAGACTTTATTTCCTAAGACAACTGACGCAACACAGCTTGAACGGAGCAACCAAGATCATCAGGGACGCCTCACATCCGAGCTATGATCTCTTCTACACTTCTGCCCTCTGGAAGACGCTATAGATCTCTGAAGACAGGAATGACTCGCTTCAACAACAGCTTTTACCCTTCAGCAATTAGACTCCTTAACTCCCGAAGATTTACCACTCTACTCATTTATTTATTTTAAATTAACCCCTCCTGCTATTAATCCCCTCTCCCCCCCACACCACCAACTTTGGTGTGTTGCAATTAAAGTTTCTATTCTATTCTATTCTTTTCTATGGTTTAACTTTCAGCAGCTAGGTCCTTTCCTGCTTTTTGAGCAAATTACGTTAATAAATTAATTCTACAGAGCAGAGGATTGTATTCCGATTGAGGCGTATTAATATATATAATACGCCTCAATCGGAATAAAATTCTCTGATCGGAAAACAATTCCATGCGGAATAGAAAAGGTGTTGTAGTCCGCTATAATCGACATGTAAATACTTATTCCGATTGGTTTGGGGTGGGTACATATATTATTTTTTGGGGTGCTATCCACACAATTTGCTTTACTCTGTAGTACAATATTTGTTGTTTCTAGGGATGCACCGGTGTGACATATAGGACCAAACCGATATTCATAAGCGGCAATTGGCTGATGCCGATATTGATTGTTTGTCGTTATACATCATCGACATTAGTTGGTATGCATATTAAAATATCTAATTTGTAATAACTATATTGAGGCCATCTTGAGATCCACCTGACCAGCCCTTCCTCTGCAGACTGAAGGCGGAGGAGGACCGCGTGCGCAAGGAGGAGGAGAAGATCCGCCGGGAGCTGATCAAGCAGGAGTATCTGCAGCGGAAGCAGCAGGAGCTCCTGGAGGAGCAGGGGGCGGTGAAGCCCCGGCCCAAGCCCCTGAGCGCCCGCAGACCCCGGCTCAAGTCCCCCCCCCACCCTGGCAGCCTGCTGCCCAAGGCCCCGTCCAGAGGTCAGCATGTGCACTGCGCTCACACATCGATACGGTGGTTTGGTAACCTTCATATCTGGCCGTTGGGTAAATATGAAACTAAAGGTCCATTGAACGTTCCAACATCAACTATTGAAAGGCACACCATCATGAAGCAATCCACAATGTTAGAGCTCTACATGCCTGACGTGTTTCACGAGAAGAAGGTTCAGAATGAATTGGTGTATGTCAGTAACAACAAGACGAGGTTCATAGTGCTGATGCTCCTGTAGGAATAATGGATCCACTTTTCATAGCGGTGAATCACCGCTGAACTAACAGCTGAACTAACA